>NW_006413070.1:6643-7312 GCF_000296735.1 Chrysochloris asiatica | reverse complement strand
GCCAATTCTGCCCAAAGCAATTTACACATATAATGCAATCCCAATCCAGATTCCAACAACATTCTTCAAAGCGATGGAAAAAACAATTACAAACTCTACATGGAAAGGAAAGAGACCCAGGATAAGCAAACCACTGCTTAAGAAGAAGAAGAAGAAGGTTGGAGGCCTCTCACTCCCCAACTTCAAAATTTACTACATGGCAACAGTGGTCAAAACAGCTTGGGACTGGTACAATGAAAGATACATAGCTCAATGGAACAGAATCGAGAATCCAGAAATTATTGCATCTATATACAGCCAACTGATTTTTGACAAAACACCTATCAACCTTGTGTAAGGAGCTCTGGTAGTGTAGTGGTTACGAATCGGGCTACAAGCCACAAGGTCGGCAGTTCAAAACTACCTGCTGTTCCACAGGAGAAAGACGAGGCTTTCTGCTCCCGTAAAGATTTACAGCCTCAAACCCTGTACAGGGCCGTTATGACTCAGAACCGTATTCACGGCACATAACCACTACCACCACCTAAAATCAGGGTGGTGGGGCCTATAAAGGTACAAAGTGGCTGGCTTAAAGTTTTCAAGAGTGAGTTTAGTTTCAGAGTGTGCAGGGGAAGGTACAATCCCCACTGAATAGTTTTCCTCTTGTGTAGATGGGTCTGGTGAAAGGGG
>NW_006413070.1:4910-5453 GCF_000296735.1 Chrysochloris asiatica | reverse complement strand
GGGTTGGAATTGACTCGATGGCACTTAACAACAACAACATCCCAGTCAGTTGTTGTTTTTGTTAAATGCCTTCAAGTCAATTATGAATCAGAGCAACCCTGAATGGGATTTCAAAGGAGTGACTGGTGAGTTTGAATCTGAACTTCAGGGCCAGTCCTTATCCTTGAGCACCACATCAGGGCTCCTCAGCTGAAATCATTCTATAAGTCATCATCTGTCCACAGGCAACTCCCACAGCGGAGTGCAGCTAATAAGACTCATGCCCAGTTAACTGACCCCCAAGTCCTGGTATTGTGCTGTGAGATAAGCACTGGACCCCCCAACGGTAAACTGTTCAAACCCACCTACTGTATCTCTGAAATCCTATACAGGGTCGAAATGAGTCAGAACTGACTCAATGGCACTTAGCAACCACCACGAGCCTTCTGAGCACCAAAGCCACCTCAGCCCACCTTTGGCTGTCTGTCTACATGCCTCCCCAGTGATTCTGGCCCGTGCTTGTGTTGCAGATTCTGATCTGAACTCTATTGAAAACTGGGATGG
>NW_006413070.1:0-3699 GCF_000296735.1 Chrysochloris asiatica | reverse complement strand
AAGTTCAAGAGGAACGGCATTGCATCCACTATCAAAAAGAACAGTGCAAGATCTATCTTGAAGTACGACACTCTCTGTGATAGTATAATGTGCCTACACCTACAAGGAAGACTAGGTAATACAATTACTATTTCAATTTACACACCAATGACTAATGCCACTGAAGACAAATTCTACATCTTCTTCAGTCTGAAATTAATCAAACATGCGATCATAATTATTGATAATTATTGATGATTGGTATGCAAAAATTACAAACAAAGAAGAAGGATCAGTTATTGGAAAAGATGACCTTGGTGATAGAAATGATGCTGTAGATCACATGATAGAATTATTCAAGCTTCCTATACTAGAAAAACATCTTTGAGGGGGAAAAAAGAACACATTCTCCAGTATTGTTCAGATAGGTCTAGCAGGTGGTGATCCAAATTTCCTGCTGGGTAACTTCAGAAGCCTGTTGTGGGTACTGAGGCTGCCGCATCACCTCCAGCTGCAATGAGACTTAATGAGGCTGTGTGAGTCAGAACTAGATCACACTATACTCCCCACCTCCTCTTTACTGTCAATGAGGCAGGAGGGTAACTGACCCTCCAAGTCCATCCAACAGCAACAAAATGGATATGTTGGAAGGTAGGAAAGCTCAGCACTCTCCTTCCACCCACATGGTGTCAGTGCCCATGGGAGACATGAATCTTCACCCCAATCTGGCTTCAGTGAAACCGAGACTCCACACTCTCCTGTCATGAATCAGGCAAAAAAAAAAGTGGTTGATGGTGTGTGAGCCGGCTTCTCCAATCCTGGTGTCATTGGATACCATATGGAATGAAGCTTACATAGGCACTTGCAGACTATGAGGGACTCAGATTTATGACTCAGGTTATAAAACAAAACACTCTTGATTGAAACACTTAACTCATGTAAAAACACATCGCTCATTTAGTTAGTGCATTTGGTTTGGTTTGGATTAGGAAAGAGATAAGCATAATATGAGCTAGGTACATAAGGAGAAAAACATGAAGTATACAAACAAGGAGAGAAAAGTGGAAGAAAAGTTGTGAAAAAATTTAATTCAAAGATTTCACATGAACATTCTGAAGTCCGGTGGCTCAGTAGGATAAGTACTGGACTGCAAACTACAAACTTCAGATGGGAGAACAGTTAGGCAGGTTTGCATGGATTAAGTGGGACCAAGGTAAATAATGATATATGCACAACCTTGGAACAACTGGGCTCTGGGATACAGGGATTGAGGCATGGTTTGAAAGGGTAAAAGAGGGGAAATGATGTCAAGATGCTTGGCTATCTTTTGAATATTGGTTTCCCTTGCATACCATTATAAAATGGACACTTGAGGGGGAAAGAAAAGAATAGCCAGAAACATCACTATAGAAAGCTTGTAAGTCCACCTTCAGCCTATAACTGATTGGAATACCTAAAATGGGTCTAGAACGTGCCCCGTGAAGGAGGCTTCCTGTGGAGCCTTTGCATTGCATAAGACCATAGGTGGAATCCTGATCCCCACCCAGAATCTTTTGAGGTGGGAAACTTCTGCTTGAAAGGACAAGCAAATCAGCCTGGAGCAGCTAGAAGAACTGAAGATACTTCTTGAAACAAAGACCGGCAGGAAAAAGCAAAAAAATAATAATAATGGCAGTCTGATTGACCACTACAGGAAAAAGCAAGTTGTTTGCTCAGGAGCCATCAAGGCAAGTGGTCGGATCCCCTCAGGGCAGGAGAATACACAAACAGGCATGTGGTTTTGCTGGTGACCATATTGGTCACCTATAAAGGGAAATGGGGGGAAAATAGCAATGAAGTTGTGAGCTAAGTGCAATCACAGGCAATAGACTCCTGTTAACCTGTGTTGAGACCTGATTGGCCAGGAATATGGCAAGACCTATGGAGTCCTGGGCCCCAAAACAGGAACATGGCCACAGAGGACTACAGAGGAGAGTAAAGCATCTGGCTGATATGAAGTGAGGGCAGATGCAGAAGAACTCCCATAATTGCAGACATTAAAGTACCCACTTGACCTGGCTTCAATGGATGGATAATGAGAACTTGAATGGAAGAAGAAAGAAGAGGAAGAAAATAGAAATCTGCTACATTTTTTATGAACTTGACCTATACTTATGGATAGTAGCTCAAAAGAGGAAACAAATCTTTACAGTGAGGATGATTCCCACCCCCTTGGTACACAGAGTTGACAGGGATGGGCAACTTAGACATTGGCTACCCAAAATGGTGGGGGCGGGGGGGTCTATAAAGGCTAGAAGTGACTGGCTTACAAGTTTTCAAGAGGGAGCATAGTTCCAGATGGTGTGGGGGGAGGAAGAATCTGCCTCATCCAGACAGGCTGGAAACCACTCAGACAAGCAGACCAATCTGGAGCAGCTAGTACAGAAGATATTTCTTGAAAGAAAGGCCAGCAGGAAAAATCCCCCCAAAAAGCAGACCAGGGTGGTCTACTTCTCTGAGTGGTTTCCAACCTGTCTGGATGGGGCTGATAAAAGGAGATGGGGATAAGACTCTGTGGTTCAATAGTAAATAATTGCTATCAGGACTGACTGTGAGTATTGGAAATGTAAAGGAAGACATTTTGTAACTAAAGGAGGGGAGTGGTTGTTTTAGCATTCCAGGAGCAGAGGTCCCTGGGACCCTCAAGGGAGAAGAGATGAATGTGGGACCCTATCCAGAAACTCAGTGACACCAGAGATGGAGGCAGAGACGATGACGTGGAGAGATGGAGTGGCTGAGGCCTCTTGACTCAGGGAGATAGAGGGGCTGTGTGCTGATAGCTGGGGGGCAGGCTTCCTGGGTGTACCCTTTGGTTGTTTGATGATGCATGGAGGGGATTGAAATCATTGCAATGAAACAAAATATGGAAGGATGAATGTAAAGCTAATGTTCCATGTAAACTATCACATAATTCACAATAAAAACTTAAAAAAACAAAACAAAAACTACAAGCTTGGTGAGTTGAGTCCATGAGCTACAATCATAGTAGACTGCTCATGGGTTCCCTTTGAGATTCAGTCTTATGACTCTCAAAGACCTATGGAAATAGTACCTCGGATGATCTGACCCTATTGTGCTTTCTTCTCTGTAATTGTAGATGCTCTGAAAGGCATTCAGAATTGGTCTGAAGCCTGTTGCTGTTAAGTGCCCAATGACTCGGTTCTGACCCATAACATCCCTGCATAGGGTTTCCTAGGAGCAACTGGTGAGCATGAACCACTGAACTTGCAGTTCAAAACGACTTTGCAGTATAGTGCATTAATCCACAGTGCCACACCAGGAAGTCTACAGCAACTCAATTGCTGTGGAATAATCTAGATAATAAGAAAATGGGGTTTCCTTCCTGGCATCAGTCTGCAGAGTCACCTTGATTCCAAATTCCTTGTAGGAATACGGATCTGATATGTGGTAAAAGAAACTGGTGTTCCAGAGGGAAAACTATGGTCATGTTTGCACCATCTTTGGATGGCACTGGGTAAATATTTGTGTACCTAGGCATGTTTGTTGTTGTTGTTATTAGGTGCCATCAAGTTGGTAACGACTAATAGCGACCTTATGCACAGCAGAATGAAACACTGCCCAATCCTGGGCCAACTTCACTACTGTTGCCACGCTTGAGTCCATCAATGCTGCCAATTGGCCAATCCATCTCGTTGGGGGTCTTCCTCTTTTTCTCTGACC
>NW_006413069.1:5608-7385 GCF_000296735.1 Chrysochloris asiatica | reverse complement strand
TAAATCTTTATGGGAGCAGAAAGCCTCATCTTTCTCATGAGGAGCAGCTGGTACATTCAAACTGCTGGCCTGTGGTTAGCAACTCAAACATGTATCCCACTATACTACCATTGACAAGGGATCACGCTCCAAAATTTATAGAACACTTCAACACCTCAACAAGAAGAAGACAAGTAATACAGTTTTAAAATGGGCAGAGGGCATTTCCACTTAGAAGGCAAAGTTTGTTTACATTGTTCTCAGGCTATCTTTTCCATCTCGGGTTCCAAGATGGGAAAATCCTTTGCCAATTTCATGTACAAGAAGGACTTTCATCCTGCCTCCAAATTCAATATTAAAAAAGTATGGATGTCACATGTGGCTGGGGCTTCGCTGGCCTCACTGTGTCTGCCATTTTCAATTTTCAGAGTCTGTTGACTATAATCATACTGCTTTTATGTACCTGTGCTTATAGCCGATCCTTAACACCCAGTGATCTGGACAGAAATAAAACTGGATTGTTGGGTATATTTTGGATGTGTGCCAGAATTGGTGAACAGAAGAGTCCTTAAATTGCAGTATGCTGCATAGTGATGGCCTTCAGCATCCTGTTCATACAGTAGCTTGGAAAAACTCCAGAATTTAACTGCCATCAGATTTCAATATGAAAAAGGACTTATCTACAGAAAATAATGGAAAGAATGGTTAACCCTTTTATCTCTGAACATTGAGTGAGATACATTTCCCGCTACTGTTCTCCAATTTTGTTATTGGACCAATATTCGATATAAATCATCAAGATGTAACCATTTAATACTCAATGAGTTTAATATGTCTGTAACAATCAACCTCAGTATTGTCACTACAACAGTACATTCTGTCAGTGTCGTTCTGTTGTATCACACAGCAAGTTTTAGTGAGAGACCTCTTGGGTATATATGACAGAAAACAAAATTGGTAATTATTACATTACATTATTACTCAAGTTCCTTTCACTGTGATTTGGAAATGATAAATCTTTATAGAATAAGACCTTTTTCTTTTTTTTTTTAAATGGGAAACAATGGCTCAATGTACATTGGTAAGGACTGCACTCATATTTTATAATGCTTGCTTTTCCACTGGCCACACCATCTTGAATGCATGTTAACCAGAGTACCTCTACCCTTAGGAAATGCTGTAGTTTATTATAGACATTTTAGCTATTTAAAACAAGACTATGTATTTCTTAAGAAGGTAGATAAATGAGATGTGATGTCAGAATATTATTAGGAAAATGTTCATATTTAACATAACTTTAGACTAGTTGACTGAAAACCCTGGTCAAATATAGATAAGTGGTTTGATTATAAATTTGAGCAGCTAATTATCTGTCTCTGAATAAGACTCCATTCTTAGAATAAAAAGAACAAAATAGAACAATTATAGAAAAAAAAAAGTATGGATATCAGAACAGAAAATATCATATGATAAGAAGAAACAAGAAGAATTAATGCAACAGTATCTTAAAGAACAAGAATTATATGATAATAGATTGCTTATGTGAGATGAACGTGTAAAAAATGGCCTTAATTTCATGCATGAGGCCCTACCAGAAGCTAAAAAAGGAAATAAAGAGAAAGAATAAATCGAAGGAGAGACTGAAAACAAATTTGAATGGCAGAAAGGAGCCCCATGAGATAAGTATGCCAAAGATGACATGAACATGAGAGATCAGCCCTTTGGTATCCAAGTTAAAAATGTGAGATGCATTAATGTCACAAATGGGGCCATGTCAATACAGATAGAGAATGTCCTT
>NW_006413069.1:2410-4348 GCF_000296735.1 Chrysochloris asiatica | reverse complement strand
TGCCATTTCAAATTCAAATCCCGTGAATACCATAAGAATGAGTTTTGCAAGTATTTTGTAAGTATTCTCTCTTTCTTTTGGGGCTGTAGAAATATTTTCTGTTTGTACATGCTTCTTGTGTCATACTAAGAAACTCTATATAGCTGTGTGATATTTTCTTTGTTCTGAAATATCATTTAAAGAATGACAGTATGTTGAATGGGAGAAAAAAATGGGCAGAGGACATGAACAAACAATTCACTAAACTAGACATTCAGGAGGCCAACAAACTTATGAAGAAATGCTCATCATCATTAGCCACTGTCTGGAGCAGTAGAAGACACAGTAGAGATGAGTTGTTGTTAAGTGCAGAGTCAAGTTGGTTCCAACACATAGTGACCCTACATAGGATTTCCTAGGAGTGGCTGATGAACTTGAACCACCTACCTTGTGGTTCAAACCAACTTTGCAGTCCAGCACATTAACCTGCAGTGCCATACTTAGGGGAGGACAACCAGACATTCAGAAGAATTTGGGGCGCTGCATGAATCATGTGATGAGAGGAGGGCCTAGGAGAGGGGTGATAGTTATTGCTGGAACAGAAAAGTGAGAAGGATTTAGAATAATAGGCATCCAAGCAACATGGCAGGAAATTGGGATTTGAGAAGAAATGACTGGCAAGAAATTTGTACTTTCAGGAAATGCCTGGGAGACTTTTAGAAGAGGAATATTTGAGGTTTTAAGGTTAAAGTGGAAGTTTAAACACACACATATAATTTTACCTTCTCCCAAAACCTCATCAGAGAAATTTAAAAGCAAAGTGCAAGACCACAGTAAGGAGGAAAACAAAAGAGGTGATAACAAAAACAAAACGTGAGAAACCTGGAAGCTAATGAATCAGTAGTAACCGGTTTACCAGATGGAGAAGCCCAGTTCCCAAGTCCACAGTGGAGACAGTTTAGAATCAACCCAACTTACAAACAGGATATTCAAAGGTCTCAGAAACTTGCTGTACTGAGTCTCTCTGGATGCAGGGTAAAGAAGAGTTACAATCAGAATTTCTTCAATGTTGTTTAAGAAGCAGTTTGATCTCAGTATCTCTTTTCCTTCCCATGATGCTGTGCCATGGTCCTACCCTATATGGAAGGAGCCCTCAAGGAGACAGAACAGAAGGCAGTGGATGACATGCATACTGAATGTTGAGACCCACTCACAGCTGTCTTTTGGCAATTGTTTTTGTTGTTTTGTGCCTTCCAGACAGATCTGATTCATAGCGACTCTGTATAGGATTTCTGAGGAATGGCTGGTGGATTTGAACAGCTGACTATGTGGTTAACAGTATAAGTGCTTATCCTACAGTGGCACATCAGGATGCTAGCAGAAAGCATTTGACCTTCTAGGCAGAAGATGAGAAGGCTCTTCTCTGAACAATCTGGCCATCACAAAAGGAAAACATATAGACAGACATGGGGATTCTCTGACTAATGACACACTCATATCTCTCTTCAATGAAGACAACAGCTAACAAGCCCCACCCTAGAGTGAAATATAAATAAATAATTGTCCTAAGAGCAAAAATGATGCACTCTTGGAAACTGGTAGTAGTGAGACTGGATGAACCTCCTAAACTATTGCCCTAAGATCATCTTTAAACCTTAAACCAACAAAAATCCCCTGAAATCTTCTTTAAACTAAACAATTGTTGTCATTGCTGTTGTTGTTAGGTGCCATTGAGTTAGCACAACAGAACGAAATGAAACCTTATGCACAACAGAATGAAACAGAGTGACCCTGTGCACAGCAGAATAAAACACTGCCAGTCCGGCACCATCCTCACAACTATTGTTACACATGAGCCCTTTGGTGCTGCCACTGCACCAGTCCAACTCATTGGGGGTCTTTCTCTTTTTCACAGACCCACAAATTTGCAAGCATGATGTCCTTCTCCAGGAACTGGTG
>NW_006413069.1:0-1391 GCF_000296735.1 Chrysochloris asiatica | reverse complement strand
ATTAGAAATAGGAGGGTGAGAATACTTGCACAATTTGGAGTAAGTAATCAATGTCAATGAACTATAGAAATTGTTAAATTGGTATATGTTCTAATGTGTATGTATCCAACAACAAAAAAATAAAATATATTTTTAAAAACATGATAGCAGCAATGGAAGATGAAATTTAGGAAATCCCCTAGAAATTAAATAAAAAGAAAAGTAGTGGGGAAATGTTTAAAATATGGAAGATTCATTCAGGAGATCCAATAGGAAATAACAGATATTACAGAGAGAAAAAGGAGCTCTGGTAGCGTAGTGGTTACGAATTGGGTTGCTAACCTCAAGGTCGGCAGCTCGAAACTACCAGCTGTTCCGTGGGAGAAAGATGAGGCTTTCTGCTCGGAAACCCTGTACAGGGTCTCTATGAGTCGGAACCGACTCCACGGTACTTAACAACAACAGCAACAGAGGGAAAAGACCTTGAGCAAGTGCTAAAAATAGACCCCTGTCAAGCATATCTTTGTGAAAATTCAGACAACCATGGACAAAGAGTTCTACAAGCTTTAAGAGGGGTCATGAAACAAGTCACATACAAGGATGAGAAATCAGAGTTGCTTTGATCATCTTGTCAACAGTGACAGAACATAAGAAAGGGAAATGTTTTCCAATCTAGAATCCTATATCTACCACTTATATATACAAATAGAATAAAGATATTTTTAGACATGTGATATCACACACAAAAAAAGATGAATTTCTCCTACACAAAATTCATTCTTTTCTCAAGAAACTACCGGGAACATGCTCTTTCAAACAGAGAGTAAATTGAGAGGAAGATACAGGACACAGGAACCAGGAGAATTATGGTGCCCTATTGTTTGGTCAAGGAGCTCTGGTAGCATAGTGGTTACAAATTGACCTGCTAACCTCGGGGTCATCAGTTGGAAACTACCAGCTGTTTCGCTGGAGAAAGATGAGGCTTTCGGCTCCTGTAAAGATTTATAGCCTCGGAAACCCTGTACAGGGTCGCTAAGAGTTGGAACCGACTCCACAGCACATAACAACAACAACAAATTGTTTGGTCAGATACTAGTCTAGGTGTGGCTATGAAAGTGTTTTGTGATTGTGATTAACATTTATAATCAATTGGACTTTAAGAAAAAGGAGATTAGTCTCAATAAAGCTGGTAAAACTCATTCAATCTGTTGAAGGTGTTAAGAGCAAAAATAGGAGATAAGGAATTCTGTCTCAAGATTGTAACAGAAATCTCACTTGGGATTCTAGCCTGTTTACTTGCCCTGCAAATTTCAGACTCAAAGACTGAAACATCAACTCTTTCTTTTTTTTAAGTTTTTATTGTGAATTATATGATAGTTTACATGGGAGAACGTTAGCTTTACATTCATCCT
>NW_006413068.1:6487-7471 GCF_000296735.1 Chrysochloris asiatica | reverse complement strand
AGTTTCAGACGGAGCGGGGAAAGGTAGAATCACCACTGAATGATTTCCAATCTGTTGGAACCAGGCTGGCAAAAGGAAATGGGGATAAGACTCTTGTGGTACAATAGTGAATAATTGCCATCAGGACTGACTGTGAGGGTAAGAAATATAGAGGTAGATGTTTTTTGACAAAAGGATGAGAGTGATTGATTTTGCAGCCCAGGAGCGGAGGTCTCTGGGACCATCAAGTGAGAAGAATGGAGAGTGGGACCCTACCCAGAGAGGCAGTGACCCCAGGGATGGAGATGGAGACTGAGACAATGACGTGGACAGATGGAGTGGATGGGGACACTGGACTCAGGGAGGGAGAAGGGCTGTGTGCTGGTGGCCAGGGGGGCAGGCCTGTGTGGTGTACCCTTTGGTTATTTGATGATGCATGGAGGGGATTGTAATCATTGCAATGAAATGAAATATGATTGGATGAGTGTAAAGCTGATGTTCTCCCATGTAAACCTCACAATTGAAAACAAAACAAAACAAAATCCTCACAACTGGACCAGTAGATAATATAATGATGAACAGAGAAAAGATCGAAGTTTGAAGTGGTCAAAAACTTCATTTTATTTGGATCCACAATCAGTTCTCAGGAAATCAGCAATCAAGAAGTCAAAAAACATTTTGCATTGGGAAAATCTGCAGCAAAAGACCTCTTTGGAGTGTTCAAGAGCAAAAGTGTCACTTTGAAGTTTAAGATGTGCTTAACCCAAGCCCTGGTATTTTTAATCGCCTCATATGCATGTGAAAGTTGGACAGAGAATAGCAAACACCTTAGAAGAGTGAATTCATTTGAATTATTCTGTTGGAGAAAAATATTGAAAGCACCATAGACTGCCAGAAGAATAAATAAATCTGTCTTGGAAGAAATCTAGCCAGAAAGTTCCTCAGAAGCAACGATGGGGTGACTTTGTCTCTCATTCTTTGAACATGTTATCAGGGGGACCAATC
>NW_006413068.1:1679-4037 GCF_000296735.1 Chrysochloris asiatica | reverse complement strand
TCTACATCCCTGCCAGAATTTATTATCTTCTCCATTTTTCATCTTTGCTGTTATTGTTGGTGTGAGATATCTAATTATTGGTTTGATTTGCATCTCTCTAATGGCTAGTGATTGTGAGCATTTCTTCATATGTTTGTTGGCTGCCCTGATCTCTTCCTTAGTGAAGTGTCTGTTCATATCCTGTGCCCACTTTTTAAATGGGTAATTTATCTTTTTCTTGTAGAGTATTGCAGTTTCCTGCATATTCTGGAAATGAGTCCCTTGCAGCTGATAGCTTTGAAGTGCTGGTCTTGAGTTTAGCAGCCTGACTCAGAACCAGTACACTACCAGAACTAGTACAGCACACACATACATATAAATGCACACAAATGAGAAAGAAGAAAAAGAAATTCATAGATCAATACAACTTATGAATCAAATAGAAAAAAAACATATAAAACAAAAGAAAATAAAAGAATATTGGAAGTATTAAATGTCATGTCCAAATACTGTTTGTCTGAAATTGCAAAGATGGTTCGATAAACATTTGGAAATCCATTGAAAGAATTCATTTCATTTACAGATTAAATGAAAAAATCCATATGCTCATTATCAAAGATGCTATAAAACAAAAATATGAATACTAGTACCTTTTGAATATTCTTAACAAGTTAAAAACAGAATGAAAATTATCTTAATTGATGTAAACATGTGAACATGAATACAGCAAACAAGAATACCAAATGATGAGACATTAAAGAGTCTAGGTGGTACTGTGGGTTAGACATTAGGCTGCTACCATAAGGTTGGCAGTTCAAGCCCACCAGCTGTTCCAAGGGAGAAATATGAGACTGTCTGCACTCCTAAGTTTTACAGACTCAGAAACCCTATATAGGGTTCCTGTTAGTTGGAATAAATTCAGTGGCAACGAGCATCTTTTTTTTTAATGAACTACATTAGAACAATCCTATTAAATTAGAGAGGAAATCAAGGTAGTTTTGTTATTATCATTTGTTGTTGTTGGGAGGTGAAGTTGAGTTGTTTCGTACTCATAGCAACTCTATGTATAACAGAAGGAAAAAATGCTGGGATCTGCACCATCCTCACAATTGTTAAGTTTAACCCTTTGTTGCACCACTGTGTCAAACCATTTCTTCAGGAGGTCTTCCTCTTTTTTCACTGATAGTCCATTTTACCAGTCATTCTTCAGGGACTAATCCTTCTTGACAACATGTCCAAAGAACCAGAAACAAGTCTTGCCATCCTGGCTTCTAAGGAGCATTCTTGCTCTACTTCTTCCAATACAGATTTGTTTGTTCTTCTGGCAATCCATGGTACTTTCAATAGTCTCCGACAGCATAACTCAAATGCATCAATTATTTTCCAGTCTTTCTTCATCATTTTCTAGCTTTCAGACATTTATGAGGAGATTGAAAATGCCATGGCTTGAGTCAAGGGTACCTTAGTCCTCAAAGTAACATCTTTGCTCTTTAATAGTTTAAATTTTTTTTTTTTTTGCAGCAGATTTGTCCAATGCAATAGTTGAATTTCTTGACTACTGCTTCCATGAGCATTGATTGTAGATCCAAGCAAATTGAAATCCTTGACAACTTCAATCTTTTTTCTGTTTATCATGATATTAGTTTATTGGTCCAGTTGTGAGAAATTTTGTTTTGTTTATATTGATTTGTCAACTATACTGAAGGCTATAGTCTTTGATCTTTATGAACAAGTGCTTGAAGTCCTCTTCACTTTCAGTAAGCAAAATTGTGTCAACTGCCTATCATAGGTTATTAATGCTCTTTACATCAATCCTGATGTCAAGTTCTTCATTCAATCCAGCTTCTCGGATTATTTGTTCAGCATACAGATTTTAATAAGTATGGGAAAAGGAAACAATCCTGGCACACACCTTTCCTGATTTTAAGCCATTCAATTTCCTCGTGTTCAGTTCCAATGACTGCCTCTTGGTCTATGTACAGATTCCTCATGAGCACAATTAAAGTGTTGTAGAATACCCATTCTTCACAACATTACCTATAGTTTGTTATGTTCCACACGGTTGAATGCCTTTACACAGTCGATAAAGCACATGTAAATATCTTCCTGGTATTCTTTGCTTTTAGCTAAGATCCATTTGATGTCAGCAATGATATCCCTAGTTACATTGTTCTCTTGTTCTCTTCTGGGTCTGGCTTGAGTTTTTGTTAGTTCCTTATACAGCTATAGGCATTTTTTTGAGTTATATTCAGGAAATTTTACTTACATGTGGTATTAATGATATTGTTTGATCATTTCCTCATTCTGCTGGGTCACCTTTCTTTAGACTATACACAAATAAGGATCTCTTTCAGTCAGTTGTTCAAGAAATGGTTTTCT
>NW_006413068.1:0-644 GCF_000296735.1 Chrysochloris asiatica | reverse complement strand
CCTGGACTTGTTTTGGCTGATGATATTGAGCTTCTTCGTTGTCTATTTCTATAGATGTAGTTAATTTGATTCCTGTGCATTGCATTTGGCAAGGTCCACATGTATTGTCACCATTTATGTTGTTGAAAAAGATATTTGCAATGAATCAGTTGTTGCTCTTGCAAAACTGTATCATGGTATCTCCAGCATCATTTATATCACTAAGTCCTTAATTTCCAACTGCCAATCCTTCCTCTTTATTTAAAATGTTTGCATTCCAATCACCAGAAATTATCAATGTATCTTGATTGCCTATCAAATCAGCTTCAGACTGCAGAAGTTGGTAGAATTCTTCAATTTCTTTATCACTAGCTTTGATGTTATTGTTGTTGGTACCATCGAGTCGGTACCGACTCATAGTGACCCTATGCACAGCGGAACAAAACACCGCCCAAACCTGGGCCAACCTCACTACTGTTGCCACGCTTGAGTCCATCGATGCTGTCACTTGGCCAATCCATCTCTTGGGGGTTTTCCTCTTTTCTCTGACCATCCACCTTACCAAACATAACATATCCTTCTCCAGTGACTGGTCCCTCCTGACAATATGTCTGAAGTATGAGAGATGAAGTTTGGCCATTTTGGCTTCCAAGGAGCACTCTGGC
>NW_006413067.1:6607-7173 GCF_000296735.1 Chrysochloris asiatica | reverse complement strand
CTCATCTTTCTCCCGCGGAGCGGCTGGTAGTTTCGAACCGCTGACCTTAAGGTTCACAGCCCGATTCGTAACCACTACGCTACCAGAGCTTTGGGACACGTTAATTTATATGAAAATCAGACATGCAACAATAATAAAATACAACCATGCTATATTATTTAATCTCCAGTAATTTTTCTTTCTGTATATGATTTTTTTCCTACAGAGCTATCTATGTATACTGACAAACTAATAAAAATAAAAGAAGGTAGTGATTTTGGTTCCTAGGGATTAAGCCAGATAGATGTTAATGATTTGCCCTAGGCAATTTTCTCAACAGATAATGTTATTCCCCCACTCATCTTCCAATTTTTATCATGATGAGATGCCTTGTGTCTTATTGTGATGTTGGAAGCTATGCCAACAGCATTTTAAATACCAGCATGGTCACCCATAGTGAACATGTTTCAGCTGAGCCTCTAAACTAAGACAGACTAGAAAGAAGAAGAGGAAGATCACTTCAAAATAGTTAGCCAATGAAAACCTTATGAATAGCAGCAGAACATTTTCTGATATAGTGCCAGAAG
>NW_006413067.1:4024-4532 GCF_000296735.1 Chrysochloris asiatica | reverse complement strand
ATCTGTTATGCTGTCTAAAGAAAGTATTTGAGATAAACAAGTCATTGGTTTTGCAGAATTCTATCTGGCGTTCTCCCACATCATTTGTTTCACCAAGGCCATATTGTCTAAATACTGGTCCTTTCTCTTTGCTCCCAACCTTTGCATTCCAATCACCAGTAATGTTCAATATATCTTGATTGCATGTTTGATCTATTTCAGATTGAAGAAGTTGGTAAAATTCTTCTATTTCATCCTCACTGGCTTTAGTGGTTGGTGAATAAATTTGAATAATAGTGGTATTAACTGGGCTTCCCTGTATGTACATAGATATTTTCCTATCACAGACAGCATTGTACCTCATGACTGATCTGGATATGTTCTTTTTGACGATGAATGCAGCACCATTCCTTTTCAACTTGTCATTCCCTGCATGGTAAACCATGTGGTTGTCAGATTCAAAATGGCCAATACCAGTCCATTTCAGCTCACTAATGCCTAAGATATCAATGTTGATGCGTTCCATTTC
>NW_006413067.1:0-884 GCF_000296735.1 Chrysochloris asiatica | reverse complement strand
AAACTCTTCTATGTTATTAAAAGCTATTTACTTGTAAAATATTTGGAAAGGAATTTCTATACAATTTGAAAAATGTAATCAACATTGCTAAATTGTACATGTAGCAATTTCTGAGGTTGTGTATGTTTTATTATGTACATTCTCATTCACACACACACATATATGTATATAACAAATCATGGAATTGTACACTTAAAATGGATGTATTTTATAAGATGTAAATTGAATCTAAACTTATATGTTAAAAAATATATAAATGATAATAAAGATGAAATACTCAGGTGTGTAGTAGAAAGTCTATTCAACTTTTCTTCTTTCTAAAAACATATTTGTCCTCAAGTTCACATTTTGAGGTAGCAAACTCCTTTCTTTTTAAACCTAATTTATTTTTTTTTAACTTTTTGAATTATGTGATAGTTTACTTGGGAGAACATTAGCTTCATATTGATCCCATCATGTGTCATTTCCTGGCCATGGTTAAAATCCCCTCCATGCATAATCCACAAACCAAAGGGTATACCCTGCAAGATTGCCCCCTGGTCATCAGCACACAGCCCCTCTCCCTCTCTGGGTCCAAAGTCCCCAGTCACTCCATCTCTCCACATCATTATCTCTGCCTCCACCTCTGGCATCACTGCTTCTCTAGGTAGGGCTCCGTTCTCTGCTCTTCTCCCTTGATGTTCTCAGGGACCTCCACTCCCAGACTGTAAAGTTAGTCACTTCCTTCCCTTTGCCACAAAATGTCAGCCTTTACAAATCCAGCCCTTACAATCAGACCTGATAACAATTATTCACTATTGTATCACAAGAGACCTAGCTGCATCTCCTTTTATCAGCCCCATCTAGACAGATTGGACACTGCTCAGTGGAGATTCTACCTTCCT
>NW_006413066.1:6385-7341 GCF_000296735.1 Chrysochloris asiatica | reverse complement strand
GTTCCGACCCATAGAAACCCTGTATAGGGTTTTCGAGGAGCAGCTGGTGAGCTTGAACTGCCAAGCTTGTAGTTCAAACGGCTTTGCAGTCTGGTGCATTAACCCATAGCGCCACACCAGGACTCCATTAGAAAGAGGCAAATCAGAACAACAATGAGTTATCACCTCACACCAGTATTAGCAGTGAAGTTAAAAAAAGAAAAAAAAAAATGTTGGCAAGGGTATATCAAAATTCTAGACTCCATAAAGAAGTAGTTGGTTCAACATAAAGGCACAGTGAATCACCTTTATCAGTTAACTGTTGACTAGAAACAGCCCAAAAGACAAATTCCCATATTTCAGCCAATGGTCAATCGAATCTTAAGCCTATTTGGAACTCTCTACATACCAAGTTATTTAACTTCTCCAAATCTCAAACTCTTCATCTGTACAAAGGGAATAATGATAGTAACTATATCATAGCTACCACTATTATTACTATAGGAGTCTTGGTGTGGTGGCATAAGATAAGCACTCAATCTCAAGGTCAATTTGAACCATAAGGTCACCAGTTCAAGTTACCAATTGCTCCTTGGAAACCCTATAGAGTCGCTGTGAGTCAGAACAGACTCCATGGTGCTTAACAACGACTATTTTTGTATTATTCTGAAGGTATTATTATCTAGTATGATGGTAAAACTTGGAGGAAACATGCACTAAAGATCAGTTGATGACATTGATGAGCAAAGAGTGTATAAGGCACAGATTATGTAAACATTCAACTTAATACCAACTTCAAACTTAGTATCAACTCAGCAGCAACTTTTTTTTTTTAATTAATGTGAATTTAGTGAAGTTTCACAGGTAAAATCATCAGTTTTACATTCAATAAATCATACACCTTGTTTCATCTCAATAATTATAATCGCCTCCATGCAACAACAGTTATCCTACTTCCACCCTGAGGTTCCTGTTTC
>NW_006413066.1:4296-5355 GCF_000296735.1 Chrysochloris asiatica | reverse complement strand
AGGAGCAGCTGGTGAGCTTGAACCACCAACCTTGCAGTTCAAATGACTTTGCAGTCTGATGCATTAGCCCACAGCACCACACCAGGACTCCTCAATATTCTTACCCAACACCATAATTCAAGTGCATCAATTCTTCCGCAGTCTTCTTTATTCACTGTCCAACTTTCACATGCATATAAGGAGACTGAAAATACCATGGCTTGGGTCAGGCTCACCTTAAGTCTTCAAACTAATATCTTTATTCTTGAACATGTTAAAGAGATATTCTGCAGCAGATTTGGCTAATGCAATATCTTGTTTGACAGCTTGATTGCTGGTTCTATGAGTATTAATTGTGAATCCAAGCAAAATAAATTCTGACAACTTCAATCTTATCTCAGTTCATTGTGATGTATGTCCAGTGGTGAAGAACTTCATTTTCTATAAGCTGAGGTGCAAACCATATTGACGGCCTGTAGCCTTTGATTTATACCAGTAAATATTTCAAGTCCTCTTCACCTTCCAGCAAGCAAGATTGTGTCATCTACATATTGCAGGTTGTTAATGAGACTTCCTCCAATCCTGATACTATGTTCTTTTTCATATCACCCAGTTTCTCTGATTATTTACTTAGCATAAAGACTGAATAAGTATGGTGAAAGGATACCATCCTGGCACACAACTTTCTTGACTTTAAGCCATTCAGTATTCCCATGTTCTATTCAAACGACTGCCTCTTGGTCTATCTTGTACAGGTTTATCTTGAGTACAATTGAGTGTTCTGGAATACTCGTTCTTTGCAATGTTATCTAAACTTTGCTATGATCCACACAGCAATAAAGCACAAGCAAACATTCTGGCATTCTCTACTTTCAGCCAAGATCCATCTAACATCAGCAAAGATATTCCTAGTTCCATTTTCTCTTCTGAATCTGACTTGAACTTCTGGCAGCTCACTGCCTTACTTCTGCAATTGTTTTTAAATTATCTTCAGCAAAATTTTAACTTGCATGTAATATTAATAAGATTGCACGATGATTTCTACATTCTGTTGGGTAATCTTTCTTAGGAATGGGCAAA
>NW_006413066.1:2193-3721 GCF_000296735.1 Chrysochloris asiatica | reverse complement strand
TGGACTTCTAAGTTTGTTTGAACTGCAAGGTCGGCAGTTCAAGTTTACAAACTGCTCCTTGGAAACCCTATCCTGGGTCACTATGGATTGGAAACAACTCAACAGCACTTAACAACATAACAACAATGTTCAAGAGCAAGTTTCAGAGTCTGTTCTGACATCTATTTTGGTCTTTTCTTTCCTGTCTTTTTAATGACTTCTTGCTTTCTTTATACCTGATGTCTTGATGTCATCCTACAACTCCTTTGATCTGTGGTCATAGTGTCTAATGCATCAAATCGGTTCCTGAGATGGTCTCTAAATTCAGGTGAGATATATTCAAGGTTGGAGTCCTGGTGTGGTGCTGTGGGCTAATTCACTGGACTGCAAAGTCAGCTTGAACCTCAAGGTCAGCGGTTCAAGCTCACCAGCTGTACCTCAGAAACCCGATACAGGGTCACAACAACATACTCAAAGTTATGTTTTGGCCATGAGAACGGGTTTGTTTCAATATTCTTCATCTTCAGCCTGAATTTGCATATGAGCAATCGATGGTCTGTTTCATTGTCAATCGCTGGCCTTGTTTAGGATGATGATATTGAGCATCTCCATCATCTCTTCCTACAGAAGTAATCAATTTGATTCCTGTGTATTCCATCTGGTGAGGTCCATGTGTATAGTGCTCTTTTATCTTGTTTTTAAAAGGTGTTTGTAATGAATAAGGTCTCACAAAATTTTACCATGCAATCTCCAGTATTATTTCAATTACCAAAGCCATACTACCCAACTACACATTCTAATCACCAGGAATTATCAAGGCATCTTGATTGTATGTATTATCAATTTCAGACTGAAAACGTTGGTAGAATTCTTCAGTTTCACCATCACTGGTGTTAGTGTTTGGTGTACAAATCTGAACAGTAGTGGTATTAACTGGTCTTCCTTGTGCTGCAGCTGTTAAGTGCCATCGATTCAGTTCCAACCCTTAAGGACTCTTTATAGGGTTTCTGAGGATGTAACTCTTTACGTGACCAGAAAATCTCAGCTTACTTCCACAAAGTGGCTAATGGATTTAAAGCGCTGACCTTGTGATTAGCAGCCCAATGCATAAAACACTAAACTACCAGGGTTCCCTAGTGTCTGGATATTATTTTATCACAGACAGCACTGTACTTCAAGATATATCTTAAAATGTTCTTTTTAATAATGACATGATGATGTTCCTCTTCCAATCTGTAATTTCCGCACAGTAAAACATGTTTCTCCAATTTAAGATCGTCAGTACCAGTTCATTTCAGCTCATTGATGCCCTAGACATTGATCTTTATACATTATATTCCATTTTTGATAACTTTCAATTTTCCTAGATTCATACTTCCTACACTCTTCATTCCATACATTATTTTCAGTTGTGTCCCATCTGCAAACTGAAAGACCTGAAAGCTTAACTCTATCCATGCATGCCATTATAATCAGCTCTATTTTGAGTAGGCAGCTCTCCCCCAGACATATTTTGAGTGCCTTCCAACCTGAAGGGTTCATCTTCCAG
>NW_006413066.1:0-643 GCF_000296735.1 Chrysochloris asiatica | reverse complement strand
TGGAGGAAAATAGGAAGAACTCAGCAAAGTGCCAGGGAAGCAAACAAACAAGACAGATACGGCATTGGAAACAATCCAAAACCTGCAAAAAGAAGTCCAGATGATTAATAATAAAGTATCAAAAATGGACAATACACTGAAAGGGCAAAAGAGCAGAATGGAAGATTTGGAAGCCAAAACTAGCAAGCTGGAAGACAAATCTCTCAATACTGCTAAGATAGAAAAGCAAGCAGAAAAAAGGATTAAGAAATCTGAAGAGAGTCTAAGATTCATATTGGATAACATGAAGAGGAAATCACTTAAGAATTATTGGCATTCCAGAACAGGAAGAATCAAAGAAGTCCACAGAATAGATAGGTGAAGAGCTTCTGGAAGAAAATTTTCCTAACATCATGAAGGATGAGAAGATAAACATTCAAGAAGCAGAACAAACCCCAGGAAGGATAAACCCCCATAGGAAAATCATGGAGATATATTATAATCAAGCTCTCCAAAATCAAAGATAAGAAGACAATCATAAAAGCAGCCAGCGAAAAGAGAATTGTTACCTACAAAGGCAAGCAAATCAGATTAAGCTCTGACTTCTCAGCAGAAACCATGCAGGCAAGAAGGAAATGGGGAGACATATACAAAACCCTAAGGA
>NW_006413065.1:6091-7393 GCF_000296735.1 Chrysochloris asiatica | reverse complement strand
ATATATTTTAGAAATGAGTCCCTTATCTGATGTGTCGTTGCAAAAGATTTTTTCCCAGTCTGTGTTCCCTGTTTACTCTTTTGGTGAACTCTTGATGCACATAAGTTTTTAATTTTTAATATGTCCCAATTATCTATTTTGTCTACTTTTGTTTGTGTAATTTTCAAAATGTTTGGTAGTCTGTGTATTCCCTGTATTAGAGTCTTCACATTTGTCCCGAATTTTTCATTGATGACCTTCATAATTTTGGGATTCACATTTAGGTCTTTAATCCAAGCTGAGTTGGTTTTTATATAGGGCGGGAGGTAAAGGTCTTGTTTCAATCTTTTGCATATCGCTTTCCAGTTCTGCCAGCACCATCTGTTAAAGACTATCTCCTCCCCATGCAATATACCTAGGCACTTTGTTGAAAATCAGTTGGCTGTATGTGGATGGGTTAATTTCTGGATTCTCGATTCTATTCCATTGATCAGTGTATCTTTCATTGTATAGTACCAGGCTGTTTTGACCACCATAGCCATGCAGTAGATTTTGAAATTGGGGAGTGAGAGGTTTCCAACCTTGTTCTTCTTCTTAAGCAGGGTTTTGCTTATCTTGGGTCTCTTTCTTTTCTGTATAAAGTTTGTAATTGTCTTTTCCATGTGTTTGAAGAATGTCGCTGGAATCTGAATTGGAATTGAATTATGTGTGGAAATTGCTTTGGATAGTATTGACATTTTCCTGATTTTGAGTCTTCCTATCCAGGAACATGGTATGTTCTTTCACTTTTGTAAGTCTCTTTTGGTTTCTTGTAGTAGTATTTTGTGTTATTGGTCCTTTGTTTCTCTAGTTACATTTACTTCCAGATAGTCATCCTTTGGGTGGCTATTGTAAATGGTTTTGCTTTCCTAATGTCCTTTTCAGCACTGTCTTTGTTATTGTAGACTAGTCAAGGTGATTTTTCTTTATTGATCTTATACCCTGCCACTTTGCTGAATCTTCCTATGAGATCTAGTAGCTTCTTTACTGAGTCTTTCATGCTTTTTATGTATAGGATCATATCATCTGTAAATAGAGATGGTTTTATTTCCTCTTTGCCAATTTGGATGTCTTTAATTTGCCTATCTTGCCATATAGCTCTGGCTAAGAGTTCCAAAACAATATTGAATAAGAGTGGTGACAATTTTGTCTCGTTCGTGTTTGCAGAGGGAAGGCTTTCAGTTTCTCTCCATTGAGAGTGATGTAGGCTGTTGGTTTTGTATATATGCTCTTGATTATGTTCAGGAATTTTCCTTCAATTCCTACTTTGTTAAGTGTTTTTAT
>NW_006413065.1:0-5351 GCF_000296735.1 Chrysochloris asiatica | reverse complement strand
TGGTTTGTCAGTTTTATTAATCCTTTCAAAGAACTAGCTTCTTGTCCTGTTAATTCTTTCTATAATTTTTCTGTTTTCCATCTCATTTATTTCTGCTTTTTATTATATCTTTTCTTTGGTGACTGTAGGTTCCCTCTGTTGGTCTGTTTCTAATTGTTGGAGATGCTGTATTAATGCATTAATTTTGGTTTTCTTCTTTTTGGATGTGCACATTCATCGCAGTAAATTGTCCTCTCAACACCGTTGAGTCCCAAAGATTTTGGTATGTTGTGTTTTCATTCTTGTTTGTTTCTAGGAACTTTGTGAATTCATGTTTACTTTCTTCTTTTCCCAGTCACTTTTCAACAGGGTGTTATTCAGTTTCCATGTATTTGACTTTATTTCCTTGGTCTTCTTATTGTTGATTTCTAGTTTTATAGCATTGTAGTCTGAAAAGATGCTTTGTAGTAGTTTGATGTTTGTAAATTTATGGAGGCTTGCTTTGTGATCTAACATGTGGTCAAATCTGGACAATGTTCCATGTGCACGGAAGAAGAATGTATATTGTGCTGTTGTTGGGTTGAATGCTCTGTACACATCTAGGAGGTCAGGTTAGGTGATTGTGCTGTTTAGTTCCTCTGTAACTTTGTCAGGTTTCTTTCTTGTTGTTCTGTCCCTTTTCGAAATTGGCGTATTAAAATCTACTATAATTGTATATTTATCGATTTCTTTCTCCAATTCTAGTAGGGTTTGCTTCATATATCTTGGTGCTCTTTCATTGAGAGCATAGATATTTATTATGGTTATGTCATCTTGCTCAGTTGACCCTTTGATCATGAGATTGTGTCTTTTTTTATATCTTATGCTGGGTTTTGTCTCAAAGTTTACTTTATCAGAGGGTAGTATTGCTACTTTTGTTTATTGTTGCAGTTAGCTTAGTATATTTTTTTCTTCATTTAACTTTTAGCCTGTTTTTGTCTTTGTGTGTGTAAGGTGTGTCTCTTGCAGGCAGCATATTGAAAGGTCTTGTTTTCTTATCCATTCTGCCCTCTCTGTATCTTCACTGGTACATTCAATCCATTGACATTCAATGTAGTTATCGATAGGTATGAATTAATTGCTGTCATTATTTTAATTTTTTTGGTAGTGCTGTTTGTTCCTGTGTTCTTCATGCCTTCTTGTGCTGAGTTTGTGTGTTTTTTTGTGCTATTTCTTTTCGAGTTTTTCTTAGTTTTCATGTTTGGTTGTTCTGCTTGGAAGTTCATTTTCATGGTAAGTTGTGAAGTATTAACTTTCTTTGGAGTTACCTTATAGTCTCTTAAACGTTTTTCTCCATTTGAGACAATCTGTTGTATCCTGTAGTCTACCTGGCCTTATCACCACTTGAATCTCTGTTCCTACATTTTTCCCTTCTTTGACATTGATGTTATTTTAATCTTCGGTTGACCTCCCAGCTCGTTTGAATTTGTTGTTGTAGTTTTGTTCTGTACTGGACTCTGCTATCCATCATCTGAGTTTCAGGTGGTGTTGACGCACTTGTCAATCTCTGGTTGTTGTCTGTTCTTGTTGGGTTTCATTCCAAAGAACTCCCTTTAGGATGTTTTGAAGTGCTGAATTGGCTTTGACAAAATCTCTTAGCTTCTGTTTATCCTGGGATGTTTTGATTGCACCATCGTATTTGTTTATAAGTTTTGCTGGATAGACGATTCTTGGTTGGTAGTTTTTCTTTCTTTTAGGGTTTTGTATATGTCTCCCCATTGCGTTCTTGCCTACATGGTTTCTGCTGAGAAGTCAGAGCTTAATTTGATTTGCTTGCCTTTGTAAGTAACACTTCTCTTTTCCCTGGCCACTATTAGTATTCTCTCTGTGTCTTTGATTTTGGAGAGCTTGATTATTATATGTCTTGGTGATTTTCTTTTGGGGTCTGTCCTTCTTGGGGTACGTTGGGCTTCTTGAATGTTTATCTTCTCATCTTTCAAGATGTTAGGGAAAATTTCTTTCAGAAACTCTTCAACTATCTCCTCTGTGGATTTCTGCTTCTTCCTGTCCTGGAATGCCAATAATTATTAAGTTGTTTGTCTTCGTGTTACCCAGTATGAATCTTAGACTCTCTTTAGTTTTTTTGTCCTTTTTTTTTCTGCTTGCTCTTCTATGTTAGCAGTATTGAGAGATTTGTCTTCTAGGCTTCCATCTCATAGATTCTGCTCCTTTCCCCTTTCCATTTCTGATATTTTATTATTAATCATCTGGACTTCTTCTTGCAGGTTTTGAATGGTTTCCAATGCTGAGTCAATCCTGTTTGATTGCTCTTGTAGTGGCTTCCTGACTTCCTCCTTGTTTTCCTCCACACCTTTTCAAAGTATTTGAATTTGTTTCCATATCATTCTTCTGAATTCCTTCTCAGGCACATCCAAAACCTGCCTTTGTCTGTCTCCAGCTCCTTTGTCTCAGTTACTCTTTTCTGTTTTGGGGCATGTTTTGAGATCTTTTGTTGTGTTTTATTGGTCATTTCCAGTAGTCATGTGAGTTTTTAATGCTTAAATGGATATTTGTTGCTGTGTTATTAAGCTTACTAGGTGTCTCCTGGTGAATATGATCAGGAGATAGACTTCCCTTTTTGCATGTAATGCTTTGCAGCTGTTACTGGCTCTTATCTCAATGGTGGAATATTATGGGTTATGCTTTGTAGCTTGGCTGCATGGCCACGATTGCTGTCTTTTTGGGTAACTTAGGGAGAAAAAGCTCCCAGCTCCAGGAAAAGTATGTGACCAAAAGGACCAAAAACAGAAGCAATATAAAAGCAGAGACAAAAACCACCACTTTGAAACAAAAATAAAACTGTGTCCTACTTGCCAGTCACCTTGTTACACATGCAGTGTGTGTGCACTGTAGGGGCCTCCAGCAGTGGGTGGGGGTGGCCACTCACTCAGGTCCCTACTCTACTTACCACCGTAGAGGTGTGTAGCCAGACGTTGAGAAATTAACCGGAAGAAGATTGTTTACTGTTTTTGTCTCTGAAGGTCAGTTTGGTATCTGCGTGTGCACAGTGTAATTCTCAAGATAGTTGTGTCCTTTTATTTTGGGGTTTTACAGATTGTTCATATGGTTTGTCTGTCAGGCCTGATTGGCCTGCTTTTTTCTTTTTAGATATGCTCGAGTAAAGAGTCCCACACAAGTTAAATTTAGGGCTCTTACTCAGAGGCTGTCGTCACAAGAAGCTGCCAAAGAATTTGCCCTTAGGTCCGAGAGGGCTCTTTCTCTCTGTGCCATGAGAAAACTGTGGGCTCAACTCTGGACATTTTTTGGGGGAGGTGGTACGCACCCACATGCTTGAAGGCATCCGGGCTGGGCAAAGAAGGTGCGACAGGGAAGAGGAGGAAGAAATGGATAGACTCCCTGCGCACCTTCTTTTGCAAATGTCAATGCACTGCTTTTAGTGCCGTTTCCCTGTGCCGGTCTGACTGTAACCCTGCCGTCTGAACTCTGCCTGGGCAGGGTGGCTGCAGAGGGAGTCCTGCGTCTAGATGGATTCCTAAATTGCTGTATTTTCCTTTATACTGTGATTTTTTTCACTGGCGTGTGTGGGAAACTGATGCCGTGCATCCTATGCTAGATCCAGAGCTCTTGTGCTGTTCCTTGAGAGCAGCTTCTCTGGGTTGCAAGTCCCTCCCCCACGGAGCCTGTCCTACGTTACTCTGCTCCACCAGCCACCAGAACCGGAAATCCTGTATTCTTTATACTGATGGAATCAGTTTGATTCCTGTCCATTCCTTCTGGTGAGGTCCATGTTATTTTGTTGAAAAAAGATGTTTACAATGAATTATTATTCTTGCACAATTTGTCTTCTTAAATTTACTTGTTTAAATTTTTTATTACGATTTGAGTGAAGGTTTACAGAAGAGACCATAAGTATCATTTCAGTGAATGTAATCCCCTCCAGACATTAGCAATCCCATTTCCTGTCTGTGATGCTTGTTTCCTTTCTTTCTTTTCTAACCCTTCTGAATTTTGTCTTTAGGTAAGTGCTATCCTTTTGTTCTTCAATGGGTGACAGTTCCGTTCCTTAATAGTGTTGTTATCCTCTTTGCATACCTATCTACTGCTTGGCTGAATATTGAACCACCAGGGTGAGTTCTGTTCCACACCTCGAGGGT
This sequence comes from Chrysochloris asiatica, assembly GCF_000296735.1. Taxonomy (NCBI): domain Eukaryota; kingdom Metazoa; phylum Chordata; class Mammalia; order Afrosoricida; family Chrysochloridae; genus Chrysochloris; species Chrysochloris asiatica. Next base: position 1,218 of record NW_006413065.1, on the reverse strand, counting down.
GACCAGGGGCCGGAGTCTTGGGTTGCTCCAGTATCTTATCTGGCCAGTAAACTTGGCCTTATTTTTAAAAGGTTTTTATTGTGGATTGAGTGAAAGTTTACAGGGCATATCATCAGTTTTACATTAAACAAATCATATACCTTGTTTCATTTACATTGATTATAATCCCCTCCATGTACCATCAGTTAACAGTATTTTTCTCTATCCACTTTAGCTTTTTAAAAAACACACAAACAAAAAAACCCACTCAGGCATATATACTAATTTACATCTCCAAAGGGCACATTGTGCAAGTCTGCTCCTGGCCACCAGCTCTTAGTCCTTCTCTTCTTAGTTCATGAATCTATAGTCCTCAGCCACACCCCCTCTTCATGCCCCCATCTCTGGCCCTGCTTCTCTGGATAAGGTCCCGTATTCTACTTGTGCTTTCCTCTCTTGATGGTCCTAGGGTCCTCTGTTTCTGAACTGTAAGATTAACCACTCCCCTTTTTTGGTTACAAAACTTCTACCTTTACAATTGTGAAAGTTGTGATTAGTCATGATAACAATTATTCACTGTTGAATCTTACATTTCTTATCCCCATCTCTTTTCACTAGACCCATCTGGACAGGATGATAGCTATTCAGTGGGGATTCTTTCTTTTCCCCCATACTCTTAAACTAAACTCCCTCTTGAAACCCTGTAAGCCAGTCACTTCGTGCCTTTATTGCCCCCACATTTTAGGTAGCCAGTGTCTAAGTTGTCCGTCCCTATCTACCCTGTGTACAGGGTGGATAGCATTGAAACTTGATTTGAAGACTCTTTCCCTCTCTGTTGGTATTTAGAGTAACTACCGCTCTGAATATAGGTCAGGTTCATCATGAAGATGTATCTTCTGTCACTGTAGCTGTTCTGGTCTGCTTGTCATTTCTAGTGGGAATGTCTCACTGCATAAGGTTGTGGATGGGACTCAGGATGCCACCTAAGGTCCTATACTCTGTAAAGGCTTTGCATGACGCTTATGTCACTGAGCAAGTTGTAGAACCCCTTTTAGTTATTCCAATCAGTTATAGGCTGAAGGCGGGCTTACAAGTTTTCCCTAATCATGTTTCCCAACATTTCTTTCTATCTCACTCAAGTGTCTGTTTTACTATAGTAGGCAAGGGAAACTAATATTCCTAAGGCAGGCAAGGATTATACTATTATTTACCCTCTTCAAGCTTTACCTAGATCCCTGT
>NW_006413064.1:5129-7304 GCF_000296735.1 Chrysochloris asiatica | reverse complement strand
TTTTAAGTCCTCTTCACTTTCAGCAAGCAAGGTTGTATCAGCTGCATATCGCAGGTTGTTAATGAATCTTCCTCCAATCCTGATGCCACATTTTTCTTCACAGACCCCAGCTTCTCGGATTATTTGCTCAGCATACTGGTTGAATAACTATGGTGAAAGAATACAACCTTGCCGCACACCTTTCTTAATTTTAAACCATTGACTGTTCCAATATTCTATTAGAAAAACTGCCTCTTTGTCCAGGTACCGATTCCTCATGAGCACAATTAAGTGTTCATATCCAGATTAGTCATGAGGTACAACGCTGTCTGTGATAAAGATAATATCCATGTGCCTACCAGGAAGCCCAGTTAATACCACTATTATTCAAATTTACGCACCAACCACTAAAGCCAGTGAGGATAAAATAGAAGAATTCTATCAACTTTTTCAATCTGAAATTGATGAAACATGCAATCAAGTTGTATTGATCATTACTGGTAACTGGAATGCAAAGGTTGGAAGCAAAGAGGAAGGATCTGTAGTTGGAAAATATGGACTTGGTGATAGAAATGATGCTGGAGAACATACGATGGAATTATGCAAAATCAATGATTTGTTCATTTCAAAAACCTTCTGTAGACAGCATAAGAGATGACTATACACATGGACCTCACCAGATGGAACACATAGAAATCAAATTTACTACATCTGTGGAAAAAGAAGATGGAAAAGCTCCATATCATCAGTGAAAACAAGGCCAGGGCAGACTGTGGAACAGACGATCAAGTACTCATATGCAAATTCAAACTGAAGGTGAAGAAAATGAAACCAAGTACACGAGAGCCAAAATATAACTCTGAATATATCCCACCGGAATTTAGGGATCGGAAGAACAGCTTTGATACATTAAACACGAAAGACCGAAGACCAGCAGAGTTGTGGGATGACACCAAGAACATCATACATGAAGAAAGCAAAAAGTCATTTCTTAGACAAGAAAGAAAGAAAAGGTCAAAACGGATGTCAGAAGAGACTCTGAAACTTGCTCTCAAGCGTAGAGATGCTAAAGCAAATGCAAGACATGAGGAGGTTCAAGACCTGAACAGAAAATTTCAAAGATTAGCTTGAGAAGATACAGCCAAATATTACAATAAAATGTGCAAAAAATTCTGGAATCAGAAAATCAAAAAGGAAGAATACGCTCAGCATTTCTCAAGCTGGGGGAACTGAAGAAAAATTTCCAAGCCTTGACTTTCGTTATTGAAAAGATTCTCTGGACAAATTATTGAATGATGCAGAAAGCATCAAAAGAAGATGGATGGAATACACAGAGTCAGTGTACCAAAAGGAAATGTTTAATGTTCAACCGTTTCAAGAGGTAGCATATGATCAAGAGCCAATGATACTGAAGGAGGAAGTCCAAGGTGCATTGAAGGAATAGGCAAAGAAAACGGCACCAGGAATTGATGGAATAAAAATTGAAATCTTTCAAGAAAGTAAGGCTGCACATAAGGCACTCACTCATATCTGCCAAGAAATTTGGAGACAACTATCTGGCTGACTGACTGGAAAAGATCCGTATTTGTGCCCATTCCAAAGAGATGTGACCGAACGGAATACGGAAGCCATCGGACAATCTCCTTGATATCACATGCAAGTAAAGTTTTGCTAAAGGTAATACAGAAACGGCTACAAGCATACATTGACAGAGAACTTGCAGAGATTCAAGCCGGATTCAAAGAGGCCGTGGAATGAGGGATATCATTGCTGATGTCTGATGGATCTTGGCTGAAAGCAGAAAATATTAGAAAGATGTTTACCTGTGCTTTATTGATTACACAAAGGCTTTCAATTGTGTGGATCATGACAAGCTATGGACAACTCAGAGACGCAGTTACTCTAAGGAGTCTTCACAATTATCAATGCTATCCTTTCTGTACACATGGTAGATAGGGACGGGTAACAATGTCTACGGAAAATGAGGGGGCGATAAAAGCATGAAGTGACTGGCTTACAAGGTTTCAAGGGGGAGTTTAGTTTAAGAGTATGGTGGGAAAGAAAGAGTCCCCACTGAATAGATTTCATCTTGTCTAGATGGGTCTGGTAAAAAGAGATGGGGATAAGATTCGTATGATTCAATAGTGAATAATTGTTATCATGACTAATCACGACTGTCACAATTGTAAAGGTAGA
>NW_006413064.1:2290-3559 GCF_000296735.1 Chrysochloris asiatica | reverse complement strand
GTGAAGTGCCATCAAGTTGGTTTCAATTCAAAGCAACACTGTATAAAGTTTCTGAAGAGGGACTGTTGGGTTTGAACCACTGATTTTGAGGTTCAAACCGACCTTGTAGTCCAGTGCTTATCCTAAAACATCACAGGAATACCATAAAATCTAAGTTTACACAAGGATGACATCAGGGTGTAGGAACTCAAAGGCCACACTTTCATGAGTAATATCCTTTCGAATAGCTCACTAGAAGTCAAGGTGGCTTACTTCTTTTACAAAGAAATGAAGACTTCTCATAGCAGTTCTCAGCGTGCCAGCTGTGTAAATCATGGTGCCGAAGAGTGGGGAAGTGGAAACACTGGAGTTGGGCACAGAGCACATTTTCATTTTCAGACATGGCAGAGGCAAAGATGGGGTCTGGGGGCAGGAACACTTCTGAAGAACCTGTGAAAGCAAACAAAAGTAGGGGCCAGACATTATAACATAATACCAACACAGAAAAGTATCAAGCAAAGACAGTGTGCTGAGTACAAGCTGCTGCTGCTATTTTGGAATTATTCAGTACCTCACCAAGCATCCTGGAGCACTGCCTGGTCCCATGCCAACATCAGATTGAATAAGCATGGTGAAAGAATACAACCCTGGCGCACACCTTTCCTAATTTTCAAACATTTGGTGGTATTTCCTCGTTTTGTTTGAACAACTGCCTCTTTCTTGGTCTACACAGATTCCTCATGAACATAATGAAGCATTTCAGAATACTCATTTTCCATAATGCTTTCATAGCCTGTCATGATCCATACAATCAAAAGCCTTTGCACAGTCAATAAAGTACAGGTAAACATCTTTCTGGTATTCTCTGCTTGTAGCCAACATCCAGCTGACGTCAACTATGATATCCCTCATTCCATGTCCTCTTCTGAATTTGGCTTGAACCTCCAGAAGTTCTCTGTCAATGTATGGTTGCAGCTGTTTTTGTATTACCTTTATCAAGATTTTTACTTGTATGCACTAACAATGGTATTGTCCGATGATTTCTGCATTATGTTGGGTCACCTCTCTTTGGAATGAGCACAAATATAGATCTCTTCCAGTCAGCTGGCCAGGTAGTTTTGTCTTCAAATTTCTTGGCATAGATGAATGAGTGCCTTCAGCACTGCATCTGAAGTTTGTTGAAAGACTTCAATTTGTATTCCATCAATTCCCGGTCCCTTGTTCTTTGCCAATTACTTCAATGCACCTTGGGCTTCCTCCTTCAATATCATTGGCTTTTGATCATATGCT
>NW_006413064.1:0-966 GCF_000296735.1 Chrysochloris asiatica | reverse complement strand
TTTTACATTCATCCTATCACATATCGTTTCATTGCCATGGTTACAATCCCTTCCATGCATCATCAACCAACCAAAGGTTATACACTACAAGCCACCCCCCGACCCCCAGTCATCAGCACACAGCTCCTCTCCCTCTCTGTGTCTAAAGTCCCCAACTACTCCATCTCTCCACGTCATGTTCTCTGCCTCCATCTCTGGTGTCACTGCTTCTCTGGGTAGGGTTCCACTCTTTGCTCTTCTCCCTTGATGGTCCCAGGGACCTCTGCTCCTAGACTGAAAAGTGAATCACTCCCCTGTTGTTGTTAAGTGCCATCGAGTCGGTTCCAACCCATCACTCCCCTAATTGCTACAAAATGTCTACCTTATATTTCCAACCCTCACAATCAGTCCTGATAATAATTATTCACTATTGAATCACAAGAGACCTATCTGCATCTCCTTTCATCAGCCCCGCCTAGACAGATTGGATACTACTCAGTGGCATATTCCACCTTCCTCCATGCCCTTTGGATCTAGGTTCCCTCTTGAAAGATTGTAAGTCTGTCACTTCTTGCCTTTGTAGCCTCGACACCCCCACCCTCCCCACCCCCCCACTTTGTCCAAGTTGCCCATCCCTGTCTACTCTATGTATGGAGTGGGTGAGAATGATCCTTGCTGTAAAGATTTGTTCCATCTTTTGAGCTACTGCTTCCATAGGTATAGGTCAGGGTCATTAAATTGTTTCAGATTACTCTTTCTTTCCTCTTTGTTCTTCTTCTAGTTGAGCTCTGATCATCCAGTCATTGAAGCCATGTCAAGTAGGTATTATCTGCAAGTGTGGGTGTTCTTATGCATATGCCCTCTCTTCTTATCAGCTGGACGCTTCACTCTTCACTCTAGTCCTCTGTGGCTATGTCACTGACTCAGGGCCCAAGAGTCCCCAGGTCTTGCCACACTGCTGGCCAACCTGGTCTCCACCCAGGTTCA
>NW_006413063.1:6787-7914 GCF_000296735.1 Chrysochloris asiatica | reverse complement strand
CTAATGTTGAACCATCCTTACATCCCTTTTATAAAACCCACTTGGTCATGATGTATTATTTTTTTGGTGTGCAACTGGATTCTGTTGGCTAGAATTTTTTTTTGAGAATTTTTATGTCTATGTTCATGAGGGATATTAGTCTGTAGTTTTCTTTCTTAGTGATGTCCTTCCCTAGCTTTGGTATGAGGGTTATCCTTGCTTCATAAAAGTATCAGAAAGTTTTCCATCCTCTTCTATGTTCTGGAATAATTTTAGTAGAATTGGTGACAGTTCTTCCCTGAGTGTTTGGTAAAACTCACCAGTGAAGCTGTCTGGGCCTGGACTTGTGTTAGTTGGGATTTTTTTTTGATGACCTGATCAATTTCTTCCTCTGTTATGGGTCTGTTCAAGTCTTCTACTTTACTCTGTATAAGTTTTGGTAGGTTGTGTTTTTCTAAAAATGCATCCATCTCTTCTAAGGTTTCGAATTTGTTGGAGTTAAAGTCTTCATAGTATTCTGTTATTATCCTTTTGAGTTCCTTTGGTTCCATTGTGACATCACCTGTATGGTTTCTAATGTGAGTTATTCTTGTCTTCTCCCTCTTTTCTTTGGTTAGGTTTGCCAGTGGTTTGTCAATTTTATTAATCCTTTCAAAGAACCAACTTCTTGACCTGTTGATTCTTTCTACAGTTTTTCTGTTTTCCATCTCATTTATTTCTGCTCTTATCTTTATTATTTCTTTTCTTTTGGTGACTGTAGGTTTCCTCTGTTGGTCAATTTCTAATTGTTGGAGATGTTGTGTTAATGTGTTAATTTGGGCTCTTTCTTCTTTTTGGATGTGCACATTTATCACAATAAATTGTTCTCTCAGCACCTCTTTCTACCTGTCCCAAAAATTTTGGTATGTTATGTTTTCATTCTCGTTTATTTCTAGGAACTTTATGAATTCACGTTTAATTTATTATTTTACCCAGTCACTTTTCAGCAGGGTGTTGTTCAATTTCCATGTATTCAACTTTATTTCCTTAGTCTTCTTGTTGTTGATTTCTAGTTTTATAGCATTGTGGTCTGAAAAGAATGCTCTGTAGTATTTTGATGTTTGTAAATTTATGGAAGCTTGCTTTGTGACCTAACACATGGTCAATTC
>NW_006413063.1:6005-6656 GCF_000296735.1 Chrysochloris asiatica | reverse complement strand
TGAATTGAATGCTCTGTAGACGTCTATAAGGTCAAGTTGGTTGATTATGCTGTTTATTTCCTCTGTAACTTTGTTGAGTTTCCTTCTTGTTGTTCTGTCCCTTTTTAAAAGTGGTGTATTAAAATCTCAGCTATAATTGCAAATTTATCTATTCCTTTGTTCAATTCTAGTAAGGTTTGCTTCATATATCTTGGTTTGTTTTCATTGGAAGCATATTTATTTTCGTTATGTCGTCTTGCTCAATTGACCCTTTGATCATGAGATCGTGTCCTTCTTTATCTCCTATGCTGGTTTTTGTCTTAAAGTTGATTTTATCAGACATTAGATTTGCCACTCCTGATCGTTTATTGTTACAGTTAACTTGGTATATTTTTTTCCATCCTTTAACTTTTACTCTGTTTTTGTCTTTGTGCGTAAGGTGTGTCTCTTACAGGCAGCATATTGAGGGGTCTTGTTTTCTTATCCAATCTGCCACTCTCTGTCTCTTCACTGGTGCATTCAATCCCTTGATATTCTATGTAATTATTGATGTTGTTGTTGTTAAGTGCCGTGGAGTCGGTTCTGACCCATAGCGACCCTGTACAGGGTTTCTGAGGGTGTAAATCTTTACGGGAGTAGAAAACCTCATCTTTCTCCAGTGGAACAGCTGGT
>NW_006413063.1:4202-5680 GCF_000296735.1 Chrysochloris asiatica | reverse complement strand
GCCACCACCACCATTGTATCCTATAATCTACCAGACATCCTCACCACCTACATCTCTGTTCCTACATTTATCCCTTCTTTGACACTGATATTATTTTGATCTTCGGTTGACGTCCAGTTCCTTTGAATTCGTTGTTGTAGTTAGTTTTGTTCTGTTCTGAACTCTGCTGTCGACTGAGCTCCAGGTGGTGTTTCCACACCTGTCATTCTCTGGTTGTTGTCTGTTCTTGTTGGTTTTCAGTCCAAATAACTCCCTTTAGGATGTTTTGAAGTGCTGGATTGGTTTTGATAAAATCTCTTAGATTCTGTTTATCCTGGAATGTTTTGATTGTACCATTGTATTTGATTGATAGCTTTGTTGGATAGATGATTCTTGGTTGGCAGTATTTTTCTTTTAGGGTTTTGTATATATCTCCCCATTGCCTTCTTGCCTGCATGGCTTGTGCTGAATAGTCAGAGCTTAATCTGATTTGCTTGCCTTTGTAAGTGACATGTCTCTTCTCCCTGGCTGCTTTTAAGATTCTCTCCTTGTCTGTAATTTTGGAGAGCTTGATTATTATATGTCTTGGTGACTTTCTATTGGGGTCTAACCTTCCCGGGGTGCGTTCTGCTTCTTGAATATTTATCTTCTCATGTTTCAAGATGTTAGGGAAAATTTCCTCCAGAAGCTCTTCAACTATCTCCTCTTTGGAATTCTTTGATTCTTCCTGTTCCAGAATGCCAATAATTTTAAGTTGTTCCTCTTCATGTTATCCAGCATGAATCTTAGACTCTCTTCAGATTTTTTTAAACTTTATTTCAGCTTGCTCTTCTATTTTAGCAGTATTGAGAAATTTGTCTTCCAGATCACTAGTTCTGGCTTCCATCTCTTTTATTCTGTTCTTTTCCCCTGTCGGTGTATTGTCCATTTCTGAAATTTTATTATTAATCATCTGGACCTGTTTATGCAGGTTTTAGAATTGTTTGTAATGCTGTATCAATCTTGTTTGATTGCTCTTGTAGTATTTTACTGACTTCTTCCTTGTTTTCCTCCACCACTTTTTGGAGCATTTGAATTTGTTTCCATATCATTCTTCTAAATTCTTTCTCAGGAAAATCCAAAACTGCTCTTCATCTTCTGTGGAGCCTGTGTTTGCCTCCAATGCATTTGTCTCAGTTACTTTTTTCTGTTTTTGGTTGTGTTTTGAGATCATTTGTTGTGTTTGAGATCTTTTGCTTGCCAATTCCAGTAGTTATGTGGGTTTTTTAATGCTTAAATGGATGTTTGTTATTATGTTATTAAGCTTACTGGGCGTCTCTTGGTGGTTATGATCAGGAGACAGGCTTCCCTTTTCACATGTAATGTTAACAGCTGTTATTGGCTCTTGTCTCAATGGTGGAATATTATAGAGTATGCTTGTAGCTTGGCTATATGGCCATGATTGCTGTCTCTTCTTGGGTAACATAGGGTGAAAAAGCTCCCACCTCCAAGAAAAATGT
>NW_006413063.1:0-577 GCF_000296735.1 Chrysochloris asiatica | reverse complement strand
AAACTTTGACCAACCAGTCCTTCCTCTTCTCTTTCTCAGCTCAAGGTCAACAAGAGTCTATGGAATGTAGTTGAACTCAGTCCATACCTTCATTACTGCCTTTCCCCCACTTCCACTCACATATAGACCAGCATGGTTGCCAGAAAATTTACATACCTGCTTATGAATTCCTTCTGAGTTTCAGTCTTGGGAGGGGGCTTGTCCTGAAAAGACTTGATTGCTTGCCATGATGGCTCCCCAACAAACAGCTTGCTTGTTCTTGTAATAGCCAAACAGATTGCCATTTTTGTTTTTGTTTTTTTCCTCTTGATGTTTCTTTCAAGAAGTATCTTCTGTTCCTTTTCTTCTCCAGGTTGCTCTGCATGTCCTTTCAAGTGGGATCATGAACTTGTTTTAATTTTCTTCAGCTTAAGCCTAAACTTTCATATGAATAATTGACGGTCTATTCCACAATCTGTTCCTGGTCTTGTTTTGACTGATAATATGAAGCAATTCCACTGTCTCTTTCCAATAGAGTAGTCAATTTGATTCATGTGAATTCCATCTGGTGAGCTCCATGTGTTGAAAAAATTTATTT
>NW_006413062.1:2947-7383 GCF_000296735.1 Chrysochloris asiatica | reverse complement strand
TATGTTCCGTTTTCTGATAATTAATGGATATTTACAGCTATTTCTCCTTATTTTGAGTTGTGTCCCATCAGCAAATGAAGGTTCCAAAAATTGTATTCCATTCACATCCTCAACTCTTCTTTGAAGGGGCAAGGCTTCCCCAGTTGTATTTTAGATGCCTGCCAACCTGAGAGGCTCATCTTCCGGTGCTATATTTAACAATATTCTGATGCTCTTCATCGTGTTTCCATATTCAATAATCTGGTGCTGACAGTATTCCACTGCTATTCATAAGGTTTTCAGTGACCAAAATATAGGTTTTTAAATGTAGTTCGTCTCTCATTCTTCCTAGTCTGTCTTAGTCTTGAAGCTCATCTGAAACCTGTTCACCATGGGTGAAACTTTGGTATTTAAAATATTGGTGGCATATTACTACTTGTTATTAACCAGTGTTGTTGTTTGTTGTTAAGTGCCATTGAGTCAGTTCCAACCCATAGTGACCCTGTATAGGGTTTATGAGGAGCAGCTGGTGAGCTTGAACTGATGACCTTGCTGTTCAAACTGACTTTGCAGTCTAGCGCATTAACCCACAGTGCCATATCAGGACTCCTTTTAACCATTAGGAGGTAGAATCACAGATTTTATGAATTGCCAAAGTGGAGGAATCAAAGAGAAGGTAGAATCTACTGAGTAATATTACCCATAAAATTGAGACTATGTATGTAAAGGTATCCTCTGACCAGAAAGGTCAACAAGCCCAACCTATCCCCAGCAGTCTGACCCTGCAAAATCAATGGTGTTAGGAAAACCAGCAGAAACAAAAGAGCAGGAGATCTGAAGGCACTGAGCTAAGGAAAATCCAAAACAACCCACCAGTGATCATACCCACTCAGTGGTATCTAGGAACCCTACAGAAACCCAGAGGGGCTTTGCAGACTCTTATTAGAAAGGAATGTACAAAAAGGCTGTGTAATAGCTCAGATTTTGTGTCAACTTGACTGGGCAAATAGTCTCAGTTGTTTGGCAACTGAGATGTAGTTATCTCCCATAATGAGATGTAATATAATGTAATCAGTGCTATGATGAGCTCTACTATGAACAGCCAATCAATTGAAAGGAAGCTTCCTCAGGGGTATGCCCTGTTTCCAATATACTGAACATTCAGGAAAAACTTGTTTGCTCTCTGATACCTCTGGATCTTGCAGCTGGCTCATCCCTGTACTTCTGGTTCATTGGATTTGAGCCAACAGCCTAATCGATTATCTGATGATACTGGGAGTCATCAGCAGCCTACCTTCTTACCTGTAGGACCTACCTGCCTGCTAATCTTGGTTCATCAGGCCTACAGCTATGTGAGTCATGAGCCTCCAGTTAGACATCTAACCAACAGACATAGGACTTGTCTACTTCTACATCTGTGTGAGCCATTTTGTTAATATAAACCTCTCTTTGTATATACACATATATGTTTCTTGATTTTGCTTCTCAAAAAAATCCCTGCCTAAGACAGTCTCCAAAATCCCATGTGAGACTGCAGGAAGATTAAGATGTGGGCTATGCAGGTGGCCACAATGGATAATTGACTTAGTGAGGAATCAAATTCAATCAGTATAAAAACATTAACTTGCCTAACGTATTTTCAAAGCAAACTAGATAGTTAGCATAAGTTTATCTATGTTTCCAAACTATGTGCCATAGGGCAGTAGTGTAAACAGAATATTCAAAAACCCTCTGTAGAAAATGCTCTGGTATTTCAGAAATGTCTTATTGTTGAAAAACCCACTTCCATTCAGTAAGTTCAAATTCACAGTAAGCCTGAAGGCTGTAAATCTTTATAGGAGCAGAAAGTCCCATCTTTCGCCTTCAGAGCAACTGGTTGATTTGGACTGCTGATCTTGCAGTTATCAGTCCATTGCAAAAGCATTCTAAAACTGTAGTTCTTGACATGCCTGATATTTCTGACTGACATTTAGGCCAAACCCCATTTTGCCTTAAGAGTTTCCATTCTGGATTTTTAAATTCAGTTTCTGTCATACAGTGTAGTCTGTCACTTCTGTGAAATCTCTGTAATTTTGACCTAGAGACAAGCAGCTCTACAGAAAAATGTGGTTTTGACCACTTCATTCTGCTTGTGAAAACATTCTGAAACAATGAGTTTGTAGTTAGAAATGGCCAATGCTTTAAATGTATATATATTGCTCAACTAGTATCAGTATTAAACATGTGACTTTAGTGGTTGGTGATTCTCAGAAAATGGCTCCTTTACTCCCCTTCAAAATTGTTTCTCAGACTGTGCCTTTCCTTACAAAGCCCTGTACTTTTCCATAACTTTCTTCTAAACTACCTCTAAACTCTATAAATGTCATCTAACCACAAACACTTTAGCTGTACCTTTCTGCTTTTGTAAATGAACAGCTCCTGGGAACACTTTATTAAAGGGTTTCTTGATTCTGTGTTTCTGTGTTTTGAAAACTCTCTTTTGTCACAATACACAATTTAACCAGACTGTAGATTTTACTCTGTAATTTTGGTGTCAGAAGTGGGATCCAAAGGTTAATTTCCTTCAATGGCATACAGAGAGTGGGGAAATCATACTCTGGATCCAGCTGTCTGTTGAAGTCACCTTTTCCCATAGTCATTTGTGAGTCACCTGGGAGAGTATCTCTCAGATCTGAACATCACATCCTTGCATTGAAACTCTCTGCATTTTATTACTGGTTTATATTTATTGTTATTGGCTTGCTCTAATTTTAAAGTCCTGGTGTGGCGCTGCAGGCTAATTCGTCAGACTGCAAAGTCATTTGAACTGCAATGGCTGGTGGTTCAAGCTCACCAGCTGCTCCATGGAAACCCTATACAGGGTCACTATGGGTCAGAATCGACTCAATGGCACTTAACAACAACAACAACAAAATTTATAATCAAATATTATTGTCCTTCTACTTATTCCTTTCTGAGCTAATGGCAAGAACTGACTAAAGATAGTTTGAAAAATCAGTAGCTGTTTCAAAGTAGTTTCCAGTTGAAAAACCTAATATGTCTAATATTTAAAATAAAACACTGACCAGTAAAATCAATTAGTTTCAAAAGAATAAACCCACATAACATATGGCTGTTATGGAGGAATCTCAGCGTCTTTAAGCCACAAACCAACAACCCCTGCTAATTTTTATTTTCACTTTTGGAGACCAAATTTTCAACCTATTTTTAATATTCTTGATAAATGAGTTTGGATTTCTCTTCTACCAGGATGCTGGTTTGGGGATTATGTTCAAACAGCATAAAATGAATATATTTGAAATAATTTAAAGTGACAGCAATCATTTTAAAGTAAAAATAAGTTTCCACTCTTGCATTGCCTTTCCTTTTCTCTAGAGAATTTCTGTTTGATTCTCAGGTATTGTCAGAGTGTAATAGTCTTCCAACTGAGACTAACAAATTAATGAGTTTATCTAAGACCTGGTATCTTTTAAATTAAACCAGTCTTATCAAGAAATTACTGTATGTGCTTTGTCAAGAACTTGACTATAATGTTTCCCCATTCTGCAAATCATTCTTTTTCCATAATAAACTTTCTGTTTTTAATTTTAAACAGACATGTAGTTTCTTCACTACAACACAGTTTTAATATATCACAAAAAGTTCACTACTATGTTAAGATGTCTCCAGATACTACAAAGACTGCATTCCAAGTGAGAGACTTAAATACAGCTTGGACAGAGCCAGGTACATGAGGGATTGCTGTGCCAGTCAAGTACTGGAGACTACCAGGAAGTGTTACTTGTCGAGAGTCTATGTGCTGTAAGGTTCTGATTAGTCCACACATCCAATGACAGCAATCACCGACTGCTGCGTCCACCATTTCCTATTGCACAACACTGTGGGAAATGAGCATGACCAAAGCCATCAATCTGCCAGTCACCAGTTGCATTTCCTCATTGCCATTTCTAGTCTGAACATTGTTCATGGAATAAAATAAGTACGTCCGTATTATTCCTGGTGTTTATATAATTACCTTACAAGGTATTGCTGACACCCTCTGCCCAAGGTTCAAATATATCCTCATCAAGTCCTCGGATGGAAAGGAGATGATCTAAATGATTGAGGCTATTGAATCTTCACCTAAACCCCTTCTAGGTGAACAAAGCCTAGGAAAAAACCCTTGGAAGTAGAATTCAAGAGGCAAAGCAAGTTTCTAGAGCTGGGGATAGAACATTCAGCTACTCATGAAGGGGAGAACCAGAGGTGCTACAAAAAGAGTCATATTTTGTAATGCTTTGCAACAACCATAAAAATAGGGAAGCTTTTCTGGACCACTACCACCTGCAACAATAGAACCACTGCAATTATAGGAAGTCCATCACCATTTACTATAAGTAACAGAAAAGAATTGTTATCAAACCCCATACAAATACATCATAAGAGAAAAGGGGCAAATCTAAATTATTGTTGTTGTT
>NW_006413062.1:0-1003 GCF_000296735.1 Chrysochloris asiatica | reverse complement strand
CAGCAGATCTTGCTAATGCAGTATGCCATTTGATTTCTTGACTCCTGCTTTCACTGGAGTTGATTGTGGATCCAAGTAAAATGAAATATTTGACAACTTCATTTTTTTTCTCCATTTTTAGTGTTTCATGTTGGCCTAGTTGTGAGAATTTTTGTTTTCTTTACGTTGAGCCAAAGACAGAAAATTATCTCTAGTATTTATATGATCAGTAAATTTGAGATACGGAGAAATATTCCAACTAGAGCAGAGAATTGAAGAACTGCAGCATGTGAATGATTACAAGATGATCTTTCCCCTTCCACAACCCCCCTGTCTTCCAGGTTTAGAGCTTGAAGTACTTCTGTTTGTTCAGTAGCTTTTTCTGTAAAATTTAATAGTCATTTTAAAGAAAAGAGTTTATAAATGTAAGTTAATAGAAACATTATTAACACATATAATAATACCATTGTTGTTTAACTTGACTAAATTCCATTCTGAGTCCTTCCATTTAATTAAGTCAGAGCATTGCTAGCATGAAAGCTTTTCTCAAAATAAGTAAGGTGAAGGTAGTTGCTCCATTCTGTTGCCATTGTTACAAACGAAAAGCAAATGGGAGGCACCTCTACCAAAGGACTGTTTGCTGTATATTTAAATTTAATTAAAGTCAATTCTTGTCTCCAACCTTCCTGAAACACTCAAAATTTCCAAATTAATGCTATTGTTCTGAACTTGACTCAACAGGGATTCTAAACACAGTGAAGAATTGAAGAGAGAGGTGGGACATTATTTTCTTTTTGATAAGAATAAGGGAATTCTTCCTGCTTTACCAGCAACAGGGTGAGTGAAAAGATGCCCAATACAGATTGTTGAGAGGTAAGGCTATAGCAGGGGCATTCTAGTCTTTGATATAAATAATTTAGTCAGTACTGGGTATAAACACAAGCTATGCATATGGAGTCGTGGTGTGGCACTGTGGGCTAATATGTCAGACTGCAAAGTCATTTAAACTGAAAAGTCAGTGGTT
>NW_006413061.1:4335-8195 GCF_000296735.1 Chrysochloris asiatica | reverse complement strand
AAAAAAAAAAAAAAAAAAAGCAATGATGGTAAATCTCTAGAACAGTCAATTTTCTGGGAATCCTCCCTTGAAAATGTGACATTAGATTTCCAAACACATGCCCAAACGTATATAGTCCCCAACTGTACTATGAGATGCTGAAATCCTAAAATGTTCATCTTCCAACTTTCCCCAGTCTGTGGTATGTCTTTGGATCTGCAATAATGGACTGAACTGCTACTATGGCTTCATTAATTTTTGTCTGCAGCTCTCTGAGTTCTTCTATATGCAGCAATCGCAGGATTTGAGCAGCTTCATTAAGAACTGCATCTCCTGTGTCAAAACCAAGACTATGCTTATCTAACGCAACAGGTAAGCCCTCTTTTGTTTGATGTGCTTTAGCAACTGCATCCTGTGTCAGGCGCTCCTGAACCAAAATGCGAATTGCCTTTAACATTACCAGGTAATCATCATGATGCTGAATCTGAAGGTTTGCCAAAGCCATTACCTCAGCCTTAAAATCAGGATTATTTACATCCAAATTGATTAATGGCTCTGCATTTTTAGTTGAATTATCAGCATTTTTGTATTATCGGGTACTGAGTCCTTGTATTTTTCAGCATTATCTCCATATTCAAGTCTAACAGCTAAGCCAAGAAGCCAGTCTATTGCCTCTTGTTGATCTTGAATCTTGAAAGGGCAGTTAACGTCTTTGAGATACTTTTCAAAGAATTTGGGCCAGTCACTGCTGTGGATGTTTCTTAAATTCCCTGTCTTCAATCCTGTAGTGTCTGATTTTCTGGTCTTCAAGCCAAACAATAAAATTCCTAAATTCTGTTTCATCTTTACAGTTGAAGCCAGTAGGGTTGTGGTTGTCTAGAGCCGTCAGCTTGCGTCGAAACATGGTCCCGGACACCTGCCGGGAGAGGCGAGAAGAGGAAGAGCAGAAGAGCCCAAGGCTGTAAATCTTTATGGGAGCAGAAATCCTCATCTTTCTCTTGTGGAACAGCTGGTAGTTTTGAACTACTGACCCTGAGGTTAGCAGCCCGATTCATAACCACTATGCTATCAGAGCTCCTTGTTGTTGTTGTTGTTGTTGTCAGGTGCCATCGAGTCGGAACCGACTCATAGCGACCCCATGCACAGCTGAACGAAACAATGTCCGATCCTGGGTCAACCTCACTATCGCTGTCACACTTGATGCCATCAATGATGCCACCATTAAGGAGATGCAAATCAAAACAACAATGAGATATCTTACATCAGCAATAACAACAAAGTTCAAAAAAAGCAGAGAACAATAAGTACTGGCGAGGATGTAGAGAGACTGGTACACTCCTATGTTGCCGATGGGATTGCAAAATTGTCCAAACACTCTGGAAAACAGTATGGTGCTTCCTCAGAAAGTTGGAAAGAGAAATACCTTATGATCCAGCACTTCCTCTACTTGGTATTTACCCACCAGAAATACGAGCCAAAACACGAGTAGATAATGCACACCAATGTTCATAGCAGCACTATTTACAATAGCACAAAGATGGAGTCTGTCTAAGTGTCCATCAATGGAAGACTGGATAAACAAACTTTGGTACATACACACAAAGGAATATTATGCTACCTGGAAGAATAATAAGGAAGCTGCAAGCCACCACATAACATGGATGAACCTTCAGGACATCATGCTGAGTGAAATTAGTCACAAAAGGACAAATACTGCATAAGACCATTATTGTAAAAGCTTAAGAAAAGATATCCATACCAAAAAACAAAACAAAACAAAACAACAAACAGTTGAAACTAACTGCCATTCTGAGTCAACTCAGAATCATAGCAAACTGCATGAGTCAGAGTAGAGATGTACTCCATAGCTGCTTTTGGGGAAGTAGATCATTGGGCCATTCCTCCAAGGTATTTCTGGGTGGACTTGAACCCTCAACCGTTAGATTATTGGCCCAAGTGTGTTAACTATTTGCACTTGGGTCCCTCTTGAGCTGCACAAATTTAGTGAAAAATAAGGCAACGTGTTCCAAGCCTGGAGAATTTAAAGCCAGAGAGCCCTGAGTTCAAACTCTGCATCCCACCCCACCCCAGGCCCATTCCCAACCACTCACTAACTTGAACTTAGCTCTGCACTGACCTCTTGATCTAATGACCTGGATTTAATTTCTTTATTCATATCTCTAAGACTCAGTTTTTCACAGAATAATGAGGATCTTTGGATATTTCCTTAGCATGATAAAACATAAATACAGGGAAAACATAATTTTTCCTGTAGAATTAGGAAACCAGAAAAGAATGTCTCTATCACTTCCCAAGTTGCTTACAGGCAATAGTTGATGTGATTAGATAAGAAAAAGAATTAGAAAGGAAGAGCAAATTTTCTCTCTTTTGGCAGATAGTAAGATTATATTTCTGGAAAACTTTAAAAGATCTACATACACACTGTATAACAAACAACAAAATAATTTAATAAAGTAATACATTATGAAATATTAGAAACCAATTGTCTTTGTATATCCAAACCAAGCACAAAAGATATAATGGATGACAAATTTTCAATTACAATAGCAAAAAAATAGAGTGCCTATAAATAAACTTAACAAGGAATGTCTAAAAGTTTTGTAAGATAAACAATAAAATCCTTCAGAAATGCATGAAAGTAGTCCTGAGCAAATGGGGAGAAAAAAATGTGTTCTTAAAAAGACAGTACCAAAGCAGAGGTGGGGATTGATGGTGGCTAAGGTAGAGGTGCAATGAAGTTTGCCATCAGCCGTACCACAGAATACCAGGAAAAGCAGATCCAGGGCAGAGCCCCAAAACTCGAACCACATATCTAGGAATATTTTAAAAGTTTGAAGGCTTATAGCTAGTGGAACTTGAAGCTGAAGTAAGAAATCACGTACTTTTGAATCTGCCAGGCTCAGCAGATCAGAGCCAATACCTTGGGCAAGACCAAGCAGGGGAGTAGAAACATCATGAAAAAACGCCATGGGAACCTTGGAGCAAAGGTGGACAATACACTTTGTCAGTTTTGATTTGTTCTGATTTTCTTTCTTCCTTTCTTTCTTTTTTGGTATCTGGTCAATGATGCCCCCACTGTTTGCACACCTCCATTCTGGTGACTAGAGGGGCAGCCTGAGTGAGTGGACACTCCCCACCCCCACCACTGGTGGGTTCTTCTGCCACGCATGCACACAGATACTTAGCCCAAGAGCAGGCCCTGAACTTTTTTTTGTTTTTTTTTAATACAGGAAAGGGCAGGACAGGGCTGTAGAGAGGGAAAGAGACTTTAAAAACAAAATAGGCTGAAAATTAAATTATAGCCTGAGGTATACATTAAAAAACCAACAGTGGCATCATGAAATCTCTCAGGCAGCTTTGAAAGCAAGAAGCTGAAGACAGGACATTAAAGTCATACTCATATTAGGCCACAGATTTTTTTTTTCCTTCTCTCCCTCCTCTCCCTTTTCTGTAATTACAGACTGCAGTATTCAGTCTAGTATTTGTTGTCATTGTTGTTTGGTTGTGGTTTTATTTTTGTGTTTTTTTTCACTGTGCTGTTTTGCTGTTTTATGCGCCCCCCTCTACCTTTGGGGGACTCTTTCTCTTCCTATATTACACAAGAAGAGTCAGTAACTGCTGACATATAGCCAAGCTACAATCACACTCTATAAAACACCAAAAACCAGGCAAGAACCAATACCAACTGCCATATACCAGGGAGGCAGACAACACCTGTGAAAGTTACTCTGAGTTAAGCAATAAGAAGAGTGAAAAGGGAAGCCCACATCCTGATCACATCTTCCTGGAAGGCATCAGAAAGCATAAAAGACACCAAAACACATACTCAATTAGGTATTAAGGCTACAGATAAACACTAA
>NW_006413061.1:2624-3190 GCF_000296735.1 Chrysochloris asiatica | reverse complement strand
GAGAAGTTCAGGTCAATTACAGGATAAAATAGACTGCACTAAATGGAGAGAAAAGCTAACGGACTATATGGCAACCTCAAAGAAAATTAACACTTCACAACATACCAAGAGAATGAAAATCCAAGAAGAACATGGAAACATTAACACTAACAGGACACTAACAAGAAAGAACACAGAAAATCATGAACTCAACAAAGGAAGGCACATAGAACTAAGAAAGCAGCAACACCACAAAAAAAAAAAAAAAAAAAAAAAAAAACCATAATGGCAGCAATACATCCATACCTATCGATAATTACACTGAATGTAAATGGATTAAATGTACCAGTTAAGAGACTGAGGGTGGCTGAATGTATAAGAAAACAAGATCCTTCAATATGCTGTCTGCAAGAGACACATTTCACACACAGAGACAAAAACTTATTAAAAGTCAAAGGATGGGAGAGAAATACTGTTAACTAATAGTACGTAAAGGTGATTATAATCATTATAATGAAATAAGGTGTATGATTTGTTGAATGTAAAACTGATGATATGCCCTGTAAACTTTCACTCAATCCACAATA
>NW_006413061.1:0-1199 GCF_000296735.1 Chrysochloris asiatica | reverse complement strand
GATAAAGATGGACATTATCTCATGATTAAAGGGACAATTGAACAAGATGAAATAACCATAATAAATATCTATGCTCCAAATGAAAGAGCTCCAAAATATATAAAGCAAACTAATAGATTTGAAGAAAGAAATAGATGAATCTACAATAATAGTGGGTGATTGTAATACACTGCTTTCAAAAATGGGTAGAACAACAAGAAACTTGACAAAGACACAGAAGAACTAAACAACACAATCAGCCAACTGGACCTCATGGATGTGTACAGAGCACTCAACCCAACAACTGCACAATGCACATTCTTTTCCAGTGCACATGGAACATTCTCCAGAATAGACCATGTTTTAGGCCACAAAACAAATCAACATAAATTTACAAATATCAAAATACTACAAAGCATCTTCTCAGACCACAATGCTATAAAATTAGAAATCAACAATAAGAACAAGGGAATTAAGTCAAATGCATGGAAACTGAATAACACCCTACTGAAAAGCGACTGCATAGTAAAAGAAATTAGATGTGAAATCACAAAGAGAAACAAATGAGAATGAAAACAGAACATACCAAAATCTTTGGGACACCGCCAAAGTGGTGCTGAGAGGACAATTCATTGCAATAAACGCACACATCCAAAAAAGGGAAGAACCAAAATTAACACAGCATTTACAACAATTAGAAACAGACCAACAGAGGGAACCTACAGTCACCAAAAGAAAAGAAAAAATAAAGATTAGAGCAGAAATAAATGAGATAGAAAACAGAAAAACTATAGAGAGAATCAACAGGACACGAAGCTGGTTCTTTGAAAGGATTAACAAAATTGACAGACCATTGGCAAACCTAACAAAAGAAATGAGGGAGAAGACACAAATAACACATATTAGAAACCACATGCGTGATGTCACAACAGAACCAAAGGAAATCAACAACATAACAGAGTACTACGAAGAGTACTCCAACAAATTTGAAAACTTAGAAGAGATGGATACATTTTTAGATAAACACGACCTACCTAAACTAACACACAGTGAAGTAGAAAACCTAAACAAACCCATAACGAAAGAAGAAATTGATCAGGTCATCAGGTCATCAAAAGACTCCCAACCAGATAAAGTCCAGGCCCAGATAGCTTCATTGGTGAGTTCTACCACATACTCAGGGAAGAACTGTCACCAAGTCTACTCAAATTATTCAAAAA
>NW_006413060.1:6970-7893 GCF_000296735.1 Chrysochloris asiatica | reverse complement strand
CTATGAGTCGGTTCCGACTAGAAGGCACCTGACAACAACAACAAGGATTAAGGATGCACCTACTTTACTAGATGGCCTAACTCAAGTCATCACTCTTAGTTTTCCTTGGGGGTCTGGTCTTAGTCCAATATATAAAAATGCTTTGACAAATTTCGCTCTCTTGTTCTGAATCTTGCATCTGGTCCATCACATCTGACCTCCAGTTTGTGGGGCTTGCGACCCATGACCTGACTTGATTCACCAACTCCTGAAGCTTCATGGATCAACAGCCTGTTGTTTGACCTTGTAATTTTGATTTCTTTGCTCATCAGAGTATGTGGGTGAGGAGAATCCTCCAGATTGACATCTGACCAACCAATCTGAGACTTCTCAGACTCCACAATGGTATGAGCCATTTCCCTGACAACTTTTGAGTTCTGTGACACAGTAAAGTATGTTGCAGAACCCTGAGATATGAGGGAGAGGAGGCGTGATTGATATCAAGGATTATGGAATGGCATAACATGTTTCAAAATTTAGACATTTAGAATATCTTTAACCTAAACCTCATAGGGATCAGCCTTGTGTTAATTTTTCAAAAAGAAATTATTTGAGATGCAGGGCTTAATGGCAGATTAGGGAGACATGTGGTGCAAAGCTCTGCCAGCAACAACACAAAATACCAGAGGAACAAAGTTCAGAGGATAGTCGCAGAAGTCTGAACTACAGATAAAGGAATATTTAGAAAGTTTGAAGGCTTACAGCCTGTGGAATTTGTGGCAGAGGCAAGAAATTCTGTTTTCTGAGTAGTGGCAACCAGCTGACTCCCAGAGCAGTCATTTTGGGCATGATGGAGTGGGAGAAGGATCAGAGAAACGCTCTAATGGCAGACTTCTGACGATCATCGGAGATCAAGGTGTGGACTTTCTTTTTTTTTTTTTTTT
>NW_006413060.1:4154-5326 GCF_000296735.1 Chrysochloris asiatica | reverse complement strand
CAACAAGAACAGATAAAAACCAGAGATTGACATACATGGCAGCAACACCCAGAACTCAATCCTAAAATGGAAGAGTCCAGAATACAACAAAACAATAAGAATTAATTCAGAGGATCTGGGAAGTCAGTATATGATCAAAACAACTACAATGTGAAAGAAGGAAAAAACATAGGAATAGAGATCCAGGTGGTGAGAAGGTCAGGTAGACTTCAGGATAAAATTGAGTGTCCTAAATGGAGGAAAAAGTTAATAGAATATAGGGTAACTTCAAAGAAAATTAATATTTCACAATATACCAAGAAAATGAAAATCCAAAAAGAACATGGAAATGCATTATAGCATGAATAAACTAACAAAAAGAACACAAAACACATGAACTCGAACAGGAAGTCATGCAGAACAAAGAAACCAGCAGCACCACAAAAAAACAAAACAAAAAACATAATGACAGCACTTAATTCATACCTATCAATAATTACACTGATTGTCAACAAATTAAATACATCAGTTAGTAGACAGAACGTGGCAGAATGACTAAGGAAACAAGATCCTTCAACATGCTGTCTGCAAGAAACACACCTTACACACAAAGACAAAAGTAGACTAAAAGTTAAAGGAAGAATAAAAATATACCAATCCACTTACAATCAAAAGCAAGCAGGAGTGGCAATACTACTCTCTGATAAAATTAACTTTAATGCAAAAACCAGCATAATAGATAAAAATGGATATTAGCTCAAGATTAAAGGGTCAGTTGAACAAGATGACATAACCATAATAAATATCTATGCTCCCAATGAAAGAGCTCCAAAATATATAGAGCAAACTCTGATAGACTTAAGGAAAGAAGTAGACAAATCCATAATAATAGTGGCAGATTTTAATAAACCACTTGGAAAAAGGATAGAACAACCAGTAAGAAACTAGACAAAGACACAGAGGAATTAAATAACAAAATCAGCCAATTTGACCTCATAGATGTGTACAGAGCATTCAACCCAACAACAACACAATGCACATCCTTTTCTAATGCACTTGGAGCAGTCTCCAGAATAGACCTTATGTTAGGCCACAAAACAAGCCTCCATAAATTTACAAACATCAAAATACTACAAAGCGTCTTCTCAGACCACAATGCTATAAAATTAGAAATCAACAATAAGAAGACCAAA
>NW_006413060.1:0-454 GCF_000296735.1 Chrysochloris asiatica | reverse complement strand
AAGAAGATGCAAATAACATAAATAAGAAATTATATGGGTTAGGTCACATCACAACAATCAGAAATGAAAAGAATAACAGATACAATGAAGACCTATATTTCTACATATTTGGAAATCTAGAAGAAATGAACAAAATTTTAGAAAAACAGTATCTACCTAAAATACCACAGACAGAAGTAGTAAACTTGTGTAGATCTATAACAACAGAAAAAAACTGATCAGGTCATTAAAAAAATTCCCAGTAAAAAAATATCTAGGCCCAGACGGCTTTACAGGTAAATTCTCCCAAACATTCAGGGAAGAGCTGATACCAATTCTACACAAACACTCTAAAACATAGGAAAGTATGGGAAACTCCCAAATACATTTTATGAAGTGAGCATAACCCTCATACTAAAACCAAAGCCATCACTAAAATAAAATTATAGACCAATATCTCTCATGAACATAGATG
>NW_006413059.1:0-7340 GCF_000296735.1 Chrysochloris asiatica | reverse complement strand
ATCATTACTGGTGATTGGAATGCAGAGGTTGGGAGCAAAGAGGAAGGATCAGTAGTTGGAAAATATGGCCTTGGTGATAGAAATGATGCTGGAGAACGCAGGATAGAATTCTGCAAAACCAATGATTTGTTCATTTCAAATACCTTCTTTAGGCAGCATAAGAGATGACTATACACATGGACCTCACCAGATGGAACACATAGAAATCAAATTGACTATATCTGCGGAAAGAGACGATGGAAAAGCTCATCAGTGAAAACAAGGCCAGGGTCAGACTGTGGAACAGACCATCAATTACAGTTATGCAAATTCAAACTGAAGCTGAAGAAAATGAAAAGAAGTCCACGAGATCCAAAATATGACCTTGAATATATCCCACCTGAATTTAGACATC
The DNA here is from genome assembly GCF_000296735.1 of Chrysochloris asiatica. Taxonomy (NCBI): domain Eukaryota; kingdom Metazoa; phylum Chordata; class Mammalia; order Afrosoricida; family Chrysochloridae; genus Chrysochloris; species Chrysochloris asiatica. Next base: position 6,946 of record NW_006413059.1, on the reverse strand, counting down.
ATCTGAAGAACAGATTTGATACATTAAATACTAAAGACCGAAGACCGGAAGAGTTGTGGGATGACATCAAGAACATCATACATGAAGAAAGCAAAAAGTCATTGAGAAGACAAGAAAGAAGGAAAAGGTCCAAATGGATGTCAGAAGAGACACTGAAACTTGCTCTCCAGCGTAGAAATGCTAAAGCAAATGGAAGAAATGAGGAAGTCCAAGAGCTCAACAGAAAATTTCAAAGGTCAGCTCGAGAAGATAAAGCCAAATATTACAACAAAATGTACAAAGATCTGGAATTAGAAAACCAAAAAGGAAGAACATGCTCAGTATTGCTTAAGCTGGTGGAACTGAAGCAAAAATTCAAGCCTCGACTTTCGTTATTGAAAGACTCTCTGGGACAATTTATTGATTGATGCAGAAAGCATCATGAGAAGATGGAAGGAATACACAGAGTCACTGTACCAAAAGGCAATGGCTGATGTTCAACCGTTTCAAGAGGTAGCATATGACCAAGAGCCAATGATACTGAAGAAGGAAGTCCACGGTGCATTGAAGGAATTGGCAAAGAACAAGGCACCAGGAATTGATGGAATAAAAATTGAAATCTTTCAAGAAAGTGAGGCAGCAGAGAAGGTACTCACTCATCTCTGCCAAGAAATTTGGAAGACAACTATCTGGCCGACTGATTGGAAGAGATCCATATTTGTGCCCATTCCAAAGAGAGGTGGCCCAATGGAATGCGGAAATCATCGGACAATCTCTTTAATATCCCATGCGAGTAAAGTTTTGCTCAAGATAATACAGAAACAGCTGCAATCATACATTGATAGAGAATTTCCAGAGAGAGGTTCAAGCTGGATTCAGATGAGGCTGTGGAACGAGGGATGTCATTGTTGATGTCCGATGGATCTTGGCTGAAAGCAGAGAATATCAGAAAGATGTTTACCTGTGCTTTTGATTGTGTGGATCATGACAAGCTATGGAGAACATTGCATGAAGTATGAGTACTCCGGAATAGTTAATTGTGCTCATGAGGAATCTGTACCTGGACCAAGAAGCAGTTGTTCGAACAGAACATGTTCTGTTCTTCCCTTTTGGTTTTCTGACTCCAGATATTTGCGTATTTTATTATAATACTTAACTTTGTCTTTTTGAGCTGACCTTTGAAATTTTGTTTAGCTCTTGTACCTTCTCATTTCTTCCATTTGCTTTAGCATCTCTAAGAGATTGATGTTTATGCATTCCATTTCATTTTTGACAATTTCCAATTTTCCTAGATTCATATTTCATACGTTCCATGTTCCAATTATTAATGGATGTTTACAGCTGTTTCTCTTCATTTTGAGTTGTGCCCCATCAGTAAATGAAGGTCCCGAAAGCTTTATTCCATACATGTCATCATGGTAAACTCTATTTGAGGAGGCAGCTCTTCCCCAGTTGCATTTTGTGTGCCTTCCAACCTGAGTGGCTCATCTTCTGGTACTCTATCTGATAGTGTTTCACTGCTATTCATAAGATATTCAGTGACTAAATATTAGGAAGTAGCCTACCTCTCCTTCTTTCTAATCTGTCTTCCTCTGGAAGCTCATCTGAACCGTGTCTACCATGGGTGACCCTGCTGGTATTTAACATATCCATGGCATAGCTTCCAGAATCACAGCAACACACAAGCCACCACAGTACGACAAACTCACAGACGAGTGGTGGACCGGGGATCCTAGAACCTTCTAAAACATAGATACAGTGGCCCTCAAAGAATGACCAGTTAGCCACGGAATGTGCTTCTCAATGACATTTGTACTATTGGATTTTGCCAATGGTGCAAAACCTACAGGAGGTCTGGTGGTGTCTGCGGAAAGGAAAAGGAGCCAATGGATGTTTCCCCTCATCCATGATTTCCATGAATCAGACACTGTTTGTTCACTTTAGGGCCTGTCTGTTGTTTGGCTCAAGGTTGAGCCACAGATATCAACAGCACCTTTATAAATCTAATCTCTATCTTTGATGTTGGGAGTATCATATATAAATTCACAGATAATGGTAACAGTACAAATTATCTGCTGCAATACTGTATGTAATATATAATACTAGCAGTAAGATGTCAAACAAAAATGGAGATCCTGAATGCAGTTTATGAAACTCAAACACATTGTAAGTTGGGGACTACCTGTAATGTATTGAAGTGCCTACTGTATCACCTGTCTTTTAGTTTGTCCTATTGTGGAGGTCTGTGTGTTGCTATGATATTGGAAGCTATGCCATTAGTATTGAAATCCAAGTAGAGCCACCCATGGAGTGTGGTAGTTCTATAAGATAAACACTGGACTGTGAACCACAATCTCAGTGGTTCAAGCCCACCAGCTGGTCCATGGGAGAAAGATGAGGCTTTCTACATCCACAGTGATGTACAGCCTCAGAAACCCTATACAGGGCTGCTATGAGTCAGAATCAACTCAACAAAGCCCATGATGTACAAGCTTCCAGACCAGAAAGAAACGTCTGGTGAACTCCTTGTGGAAATTCACCATGAAAACTCTATGGATTTTAGAATATTGTTGGAGATCTCAACTTGTTTGCTTGGGCTACATCATCAGGAGGGATTGAGCACTGTCAAAGACATTTATATTTGGTAAAGTGGATGGCTAGTGAAGACCAAGAAAACCTTCCATGAGATGGATTGACACATTGAAGGCAGCAATGTATTCAGGCATGAAAATGGCACAGAACCGTGCAACATTTCATTCTGTTATATGTGTGGTTGCCATGAAGCAGAGCTGATTCAAGGGCAACTGACAAGTGCCTACTGCACTCACAATGACCAAACACCACGCTCTGGCCAAGATGGAAGTATTAGGCAGCTTTCAAAGAGAGTTCCCAATGATTCCCACCTCCTGATATTCATGCTCTCATGTAACATCTGCCTGTTGAGTGTGGGGTGGCCCTAAGCGGGTACCATCCAATCCACTCCATTTGTGACCATCTCATGTGTGTCTGAGTAAAATTGTGCTCCATAAGGTTTTCAAGGGCTGACTTTTCAGAGGATCTTTTTTTCTGAGGAGCTTCTGTGTAGATTTAAACCTCCAACCTTTTGTCTAGTAGCCAAGTGTACTCAAAGACCTCTGAATTGAACCAAAGATGTGCTTAAATAAACAGAATATGACAAAAATGATGAGTGTCACTTTCATGATTAGGTAACAACAGAGTCTAGCTTTCATCTTGCTGGGCTCTGTGTATTGCCTTCTCAGCTCGCGCACATTGATGAAGTAAGCGGGCTTGTGGGAGAGGACCAAATGGCAACGAACTGAGATCAACCTGTGGCCAACAACAAGTGATCAACTGAGGCCCTTAATCTGAGAACCTTGAGCCACTAAACCTTGCCAACAGTCACATGAGTGAGTCTGGCACCAACCACAGCCACGGTGGACCCCTTGGTTGCAGCCTGTGGGAGACCATGAGTGACACAGAGGACTCAGATAAACTATGCCTAACTCCAAGAATCTCAGAGGTGATCAGTTTTGCATTAAGCCCTTCAACTTTAGGTAATTCATTACACCACAGTAGATAACTAGTCAGTTACCATTCTGGGCAGGGACACAATAGGTGGACCTTGTTTGAATTGGGGGGAAACATGGAACAGAATTTAAATTCTTAGAGAAATCCAGACTTACTGGATCAGTTCGATTAGATGACTTCCCTGTGATATTTTTTAAACCTTGAACTGGAATTATCACCTTTGAGATAAATAACAGATGGACACACAAAATAAAGGACATAGCGTAGTGGTTACAAATCCGGCTGCTAATCTCATGGTCAGCAGTTCGAAACTACCAACTGTTCCCTGGGAAAAAGATGAGGTTTTCTGCTCCCGTAAAGATTTACAGCCTAGGAAACCTGTACAGGGTCGCTATGAGTCGGACTGACTTCACAGCCCATAACAACAACAACAACAACCCATGAATAAGATGCCTCATTGAAAAAAACATCTATATGAGACCAAAAGGTCAACAATGACTGTAAAGTAAGATGAGAAGATAAAGGGGCAAAGAAAGGAAGGTGCTGGAAATAGAACAACCAGAAGACAAAGAGAATGCTGACTCATTGTGAAAAATGTAACTAATGTCACTGACCAGTTTGTCAAATAGCTCATTTCCGGTGAAAACTCTTACCAAATACATAAAAAAAAAAAAAAAGATAGGTAATGAAAATGCCCCACATTAGTTACCACCTGTCCACCTCACTGACCTCTTGTCCACAATGCCTAGCCACTCTGGCCTTTCTAACGCTCCCCAAACATGTCAGGCACATTCCCTCCTCAGGGCTTTTGCAAAGGCTGTTCCATATACCCCTGAAATGATTTTCCCCTAGCAGGATCCTCATCATTCCAGTCTTGGCTCACATGTCACCTCCTCAGGGAGACCTTCCCTGACCACCTTTTCTGATGTTACCTGCAGCCACTCTCTCGCCCAGTTCCATGTTCATTTCATCACAACCTTTATCTTCTCGACTTTCTGCCTCCATGAGGGCAAAGACTTTAGTCACCTTGTTCACTGTGTATTTCCTGTGCCCAACACAGGTGCCTCCACATAAAACCCCCAAATCAACCCATTGCTATTGAGTGGGTTCCAACTCATGGAGACCGCATATTATGGAGTAGAACTGCTCCATGGGTTTTCTTGGCTATTCTTCTGTGGCACCACTGGGTGAGTTGAAATCAGCAAACTTAAGGTTAATAATGAAGCACAAACTGCTCATGCCAATAGCAGGTACGCAATAAATATTTGCCAAATGAGTCAGTGAAGATTTTGTCAATTAGACAGGTTCACTTCATTCTCTGAACTAGAAAACAAAGCAGGGGCAGGGGGAAGGGCACCCATCATGTACTTGTCCAGTACCAACACTCCACCCAGCTGCTGTTAGTTGGTCAAGCAGTGGTCAGCATGCACTTCCTCCAGCCTTGGCACCGGCTATGTGAGACTTTCCTACCTGTCAGGAAGACCCAACCGGCTGTACAGTTGGCTGAGCAAGTTACACCCTAATTGTCTTTGTGGTCTTCCGGCCACACCTGTGGTCATCAGCCAGTTCAGGTAACACCTTGGCAAGCTGCTAATCCCAAGTGTCCACAGAAGCAGTTGGGGAGGGCTGTAAGGACATGTTGGCAGGGTGAGGAGCAGGAGCATGCATGCCAAGGTACCCTGGTTCTCCTGAAATACGCAAAGGACTCCTCCAGTCCTGGAAATGTGGTGACTTGGAGGGTCCCCAGCAAATCCTCCTTCTAGTTCATTCTGTGAGCCAGGCACTTGCTAAGTGTTTGCCATCTGTTAATCTCATGAATTGTTCACAGAAATGCAAATAAGAGGTATTGTTCTTAGATCCACACTTCACAGATAAGGAGGCTGAGGGTCCACAGTGTGTCTAAGTCAGGGAGAAGAAGAGCTGGGATTCAGACCCATGAAACCCAATGTCAGACAGCAACAAGAGTGACCACAGGACTCCCTGTCCCTCCCCACCTTCACAGATACTCACAGGTCACCACTAGGGGGCAGAGAGGAGCCAGAGCTGAGGGGTAAGGTGGTTTCTCCCAGACAGATCCTGGAACTCTCCTCACCTGCACCCATCCCCTTCCTCAGCAGTGCTTCCAGTGGAATTACAAGGAAATCATATATGTAATTTTAAATGTTCTGGTAGCCACGTAAGGAACCCTAGTGGTGCAGTGGTTAAACTCTTGACTGCTAACCAAAAGGTCAGTGGTTCAAGCTCACTGTGTAGGAGAAAGATGTGACAGTTCGCTGTCAGTTACCGTGTCGGGAACTTTATAGAGTAGTTTTAATGGTTTCAAGCGTGGCAACACTTGTGAGGTTGGTCCAGGACCGGGCAGTGTTTGGGTCTGTTGTGCATAGGGTCGCTATGAGTCAGTACCTACTCAACGGCACCTAACAACAACTATAACTCTGAACTCTGTCCTATCAGGTAGTTAGTTACGAGTCAGAAATGACTTGAGGGCAGGAGCTTTTTCATTTTTATTTTTTAAGAGTGTTGTTATTGTTGTTAGGTGCCACTGAGTCGGTGCCAACTTATAGCGACCCTATACACAACAGAATGAGCTCTGGTAGCATAGTGGTTATGAATCAGGCTGCTAACCTCAAGGTTGGCAGTTCAAAACTACCAGCTGTTCCGCAGGAGAAAGATAAGGCTTTCTGCTCCCGTAAAGATTTACAGCCTCGGAAACCTTGTGCAGGGTCGCTATGGATCGGAACCGACTCCACGGCACATAACAACAACAGCATACAAAACAGTAATCACATTAAAAAAAAATGTAAAAAGAACGAAGTGAAACAATTTTCATTATATATTCCAGGATTCAGTAAACATTTTCTGTAATCCAGACTCATGGCAACTCTGTGTGTCAGAGTAGAACTGTGAGCCATAGGTTTATCAATGGCTGACTTTTTAGAAGTAGATCACCAGGCCTTTCTTCTGCAGCACTTTCCACTAGACTGCAGCCTCCAAATGTTCAGTTAACAGCCAAGAACAGTTTGTACTCCCTGGGGACTGTAAAGGGCCAGAGTAAATATTTTAGTTTTGTGGATTGTATGTGGTCTGTGTTGCAAATTCCTCTTTTTTGTAACAGTTTTTGAAAAACAAAAACAATTTTTGATTTAAGGTGTATATAAAATGGAACCCCAGTTTAGTGTTTGTCAACCCCTAGTATATTCAATGCAACCCTATCTATCCAATAGATTATTTTAATATAAACAGACATTTAAAAAATAAAATCTTTGAAATGAAGTGTGTGTTTTACACTCATGGTGGTGGTGGTTATATGCTATGGAGCCGGTTCTGACTCATAGCAACCCTGTATAGGTTTTCCAAGGAGCAGCTGGTGAGCTTGAACCGCTGACCTTGCAGTTCAAATGGCTTTGCGGTCTGACACAACGCCACACCAGGATTCCAT
>NW_006413058.1:5010-7369 GCF_000296735.1 Chrysochloris asiatica | reverse complement strand
TTGGCCAGGTAGTTGTCTTCCAAATTTATTGGCATAGATGAATGAATCCCTCCCGTGCTCTATCAGTTTCCTGAAAGATTTCTATTTGTATTCTTTTCATCTTCTTTTGGCATTTTCTGCATCATTCAATAGTTTGTGCATAGAATCCTTCAATACCACAAGTCAAGGTTTGAATTTTCTCGTCAGTTCACTCACCTTGAGAAATGCTGAGTATGTTCTTCCCTTTTGGTTTGCCAAATCCAGATCATTGTACGTTTCATTATGATATTTGATGTTGTCTTCTCAAGATGACCTTTGAAATTTTCTGTTTAGCTCTAGTACCTCCTCACTTTTTCGATATGCTTTAGCACCTATACACTGGAAAGCAAGTTTCAGATTCTCTTCTGAAATCCATTTTGGTCTTTTCCTTCTTTCCTGTCTTCTCAATGACTTTTTGCTTTCCTCCTGTATAATATTCTTTGTGTCATCTCACAACTCCTCTTGTCTTCAGTCTTCAAGTGTCAAATGTATCAAATCTATTTTTCAGATGATCTCTAAATTCAGATGAGATATATTCAGCATCATATTTTGGCTTTTATAGACTTGTTTTCATTTTCTTCAGCTTCAGCCTGAATTTGCATATGAGCAATTGATGATCTATTCCACAATGTGACCCTGGCCTTCTTTTGATTAATGATATGGAGCTTTTCCATCATCTCTTTCCACAGATGTAGTCAATTTGATTTCTGTGTATTCCATATGGTAAGATCCATGTGTATAGGCATCTTTCATGGGTTTTTTTGGTTGTTGGGTTTTTTGTTTTTTTTTTAAGGTATTTGCAATGAGCAAACCATTGGTCTTGCGATATTCTGTCATGTGGTATCCAGCATCATTTCTATCACCAAGGCCATATTTTCCAACTACTGGTTTCCAACCTTTGCATTCCAACTTTCAGTAATTATCAATATATCTTGATTGCATGTTTGATCAATTTCAGACTGAAGAAGTTGGTAGAATTCTTCAATTTCTTCATCACTGGCTTTAGTGGTTGATGCATAAATTTAGATAATAGTGGTATTAACTGGTCTTCCTTACAGGCATATGGATTTTATTCTATCCAGGCAATGTTGTACTTCATGACTGATCTTGATATGTTCTTTAAGATGATGAATGAGACATCATTCCTCTTCAATGTGTCATTCCCGGCATTGTAAACCATGTGATTGTAAGGTTCAAAATGGCAAATACCAGTCCATTTCAGCTCACTAATGCCTAGGATATCAATGTTTATTGTTCCATTTCATTTTTAACAATTTCCTGTTTTACTAGATTCATACTTCATGCATTCGATGTTCCAATTATTAATGGGGTTATAGTGGTTTCTTACCATTTTGAGTTGTGCTCCATCAGCAAAGGATGGTCCTGAGGGTTTTACTCATTTTGTCACCACAGTCAACTCTACTTTGAAAAAGCAGCTCTTCCCCAGTCACACTTTGAGTGCTTTCCGACCTGAAGGCTCATCTTCCAGCACTATATCTAACAGTGTCCCACTGCTAGTCATAGAGTTTTCAGTGACAAAATATTCTGAAGTAGTCCATCTGTCATTATTCCTAATCTGTCTTCCTCAGGAAGCTCATCTGAAACCTGAATACCCTGCTGGTATTCAAAATACCAAAAACATTGCTTCATGAATCATAGCAACAAACAAGCTACCACAGTATGGCAAACTGACAGACAAGTGGTGGTTTTTTTTAAAGTGGGAGAGTAAATTCAGTTATTATCACTCCATTATGGAGTCCTGGTATGGTGCTATGGGTTACTTTGCTGGACTGCAAGGTTGATTTGAACCAAAAGGTCAGCAGTTCAAGCTGACCAGCCTTTCCTTGGAAACCCTATACAGCCTTTCCTTGGAAACCCTATACAGTGAACCTACTCAATGACACTTAAGAACAACATCACTCTATCATGGCCAGGAGCAGAGGTTGCATTCAAGAGCGTAAATTCAGTGAGTGTTAAGTGCTTTCTCATCTTCATTACTGCACCATCAGAGCCTATGAAAATGGTCGTTGTTGTTAGGTGCCATTGAGTCAATTCTGACTCATACTAACCCCACATGACAAAGTAGAACTGCCCTCAGGGGTATGTAGCCTAAAATATTTACAGAAGCAGATTCAGATCTTTCTTCCATGAACCATTGTGAGTTTAGACTGCTAACCTTTTGATTAGTATCAAGTGTTTAATTTTTGCCTCACGAAGGGGCTTCATAAAAATAACTGGAATCTAATAATGCTTTGGAGTCCAGGTGTGGCTCTGTGAGTTAACGTGCTGGACTGTAATGTCAGTTTGAACCACAAGGTTGGTGGTTCAAGTTCACCAGCCA
>NW_006413058.1:1840-4500 GCF_000296735.1 Chrysochloris asiatica | reverse complement strand
TAGTGGTTACGAATTGGGCTGCTAACCTCAGGGTCAGCAGTTTGAAACTACCAGCTGTTCTGTGTGAGAAAGATGAAGCTTTCTGCTCCTGTAAAGATTTAAAGCCTCGGAAACCCTGCACAGGGTCACTATGAGTCAGAATGGACTCCACAGCACATAACAACAACAACAACACAGACTTGATGGTGGATAGGGTAGAAGTGCAGTGAGGAGCTCCATCAGCAATAACACAGAATACCAGACGAAGCAGGTTCAGGGGATGGTTCCAGAACTCTGAACCACATATAAAGGAAAATTTAGAAAGTTTGAAGACTTAGAGCCAGTGGATTATGTAGCAGAAGCAAGAAATCTAGTGCTTTTGAATCTACTAGATTCAGCTCTCAGAGCTGTCAGAGCTCTCAGAGCTGTCTTCTTGGGCAAGACAGAGAGGGGGAAGAATCAGAGCAGCCATGAACGCCTGGCAGAACCGCAGAGATAAAGGTGTGGACATTCTTTTTTTGGTATCTGTTCAATGGTCTTGTGCTGTCTGTGCACCTCCATTCTAGTGACTAGAGGGGGTGCCTGAGACAGAACCCCAGGAAGGATAGACCCTAAAAGAAAATCACCAAGACATATAATAATCAAGCTCTCCACAATCAAAGATAAGGACAGAATCCTGAGAGCAACTAGGGAAAAGAGAAATGTCACATACAAAGGCGAGCAAATTAGATTAAACTCAGATCTCTCAGCATAAACCATGCAGGCAAGAAAGCAATGGGGAGACATATATAAAACCCTGAAAGAAAAAACTGACCAAGAATCCTCTACCTAGAAAAGCTGTCAATCAAATACGAAGGTATAAGCAGAACATTCGGGATAAACAGTAGCTAAGGAATTTTGCCAAAGCCAGCCCTGCACTGAAAATCATCCTAAAGGGAGTTCTGTGGACTGAGAACCAACAAGAAGAGACAACAAGCAGAGATTGGCATATGTGGCAGTACCACCCGGAACTCAATTGACAAATGGAAGAGTCAAGAACAGAACAAAACTATAAGAACAAATTCAGGGGATCAGGGAGAACAGTCTATGATCAAAACAACAACAATGTTAAAGAAGGTAAACACATAGGAGCAGAGATCCAGGTGGTGAGAAGATCAGGTAGATTACAAGATAAAATAGACTGTCTTAAATGGATGGAAAAATTAATGAAATATAAGGTAACTACAATGGTGGGGTTTGGGGTGTGTGGCTAGAGGGAGGTGTAGGGAGGCAACAGTAGAGCACAGGTTAGGGGCCAGACACATCATAGTTCAAGTGTTTGGAAGGGCAATATAAGAAGGGGGAAGGGGTGAAAGAACAAGGTAGATGGGAGAACACTGAGACAAGTTTGCACAGGCTAAATGGGACAGAGGTAAATAGTGATGCATGCTTAACCTTGGAACAACAGTACTCTATGATACAGGGGTCTAGACATAGTTTGAAGAGGGAAAATAATACTAAGATGCTTGACTGTCTTATGTATATTGATTTCCCTTGCTTGCTGTTTTAAAATGAACGCCTGAGTTGGATAAAAAGGAATGTGAGGAAACATGATTACAGAAAGCTTGTAAGCCCATCTTCAGCCTGTAACTGATTAGAATACCTAAAAGGGGTTCTACAACTTGCACAGTGAAACAGGCCTCTTGTGGAACCTTTGCAGTGTATAGGACCTTAGGTGGAATCCTGAGCCACATCCAGAACCTTCTGAGGTGGGACATTCCCACTAGAAAGGACAGGCAGACCATCCTGGAATAGCTAAAGTAGCAGAAGATACATCTTCAAAGAAAAATCATCAAGAAAAAAAATGAAAGAAAAATGGCAGTATGACTGGCTACTACAAGAATAAGCAAGTTGTTTGGCGGGAAGCTATCAAGGCAAGCAATCAAGTTTTTTTTAGGACAAACCCCCCTCTAAGACTGAAACTCAAAGGGAACACATGAGTAGACATGTAAGCTTGCTGACGACCACACTGGTCTACTGGTGAGTGGAAGAGGGGAAAATGCAGCAATGAACAAATGGGCTGAGTTCATCCATGGTCCATAGACACCTGTTGACCTGGAGATGAGAGAGAGAAGAGGAAGAGCTGGTTGGTCCAAAGTGGTGAGACCTGGGACACCTGAGCCCATGGACAAGGACATAGCCACAGAGGACTAGAACTGAGAGTAAAGCATCCAGCTGCTATGAAGTGAGGGAAGACTTACAAGAACATACAAACTTGCAGATAGTACCAATTTGACCTAGCCTCGATGGCTTGATAATCAGAAATCAACTAGAGGAAGATAGAAATAATAAATAAATAACAAAACAATTTGTGATAAAGGAAACAAGGGTAAATTACTACAATTTGATGAACCTGACCTGTGCTCATGGAGGTTGTTGTTGTTGTTAAGTGTTGTCGAGTCGACCCATAGCTACCCTGAAAGGGTTTCTGAGGCTATAAATCTTTATGGGAGCAGAACGCCTCATCTTTCTCCTGCGGAGCAGCTGGTAGTTTCGAACTGCTGACCTTGCAGTTCACAGCCCGATTCATAACCACTATGCTACCAGAGCTACTGTGCTCATGGAGGTAGTAGTTCAAAACACCTACAGAGAGGAAAGGAGTCTTCACATCAAGTATCAATGCTATCTCCTCTGTACACAGG
>NW_006413058.1:0-1005 GCF_000296735.1 Chrysochloris asiatica | reverse complement strand
AAAAATAGAAATTGGTGTTGGAAAATTTAAGAAATTTTCTTATGGAACATATCCTGGTTAATGATTTATAAGAAGTATATTCTGCCTGTGTTTTAAATTAAAAGAACTAGGCGGATTTGGGCAGGAATTGATGTGTGACATGTAATTGAGTACTCTTATTATCATTGGAGTCCTGGTGTGGCGCTGTGGGTTAATGCTCCAGACTGCAAATCTGTTTGAACTGTACGGTTGGCGGTTCAAGCTCACAAGCTGCTTCTCAGAAACCTATAGGGATTGCTATGGGTCAGAACCGACTCAATGGCACTGAATAACAGCAACAATATTATCATTAGGGAATTGAGGCAGCCAATTGTTGATGAAAAATAAATGACAGGGAACTGAAAAAATAAGAGACAAGAAAGATGTCTGCCTATCAAAGAGCTCACATTGTAAATTAAATCGGTCCATGTCAAACAAATGTGGTCATATATGGAGAAAACTATTTCTGCTTTTATTTCCACATCACAAACGAATTAAAAATTTTTAAAAGAGCTTTTCCCATTTATCAACAGCATTTTTGAGAACATATCAAAAGTGGGTCCTATAAGACTTTTCCAAAAATCTGGTTTTTCTTGATTGTAGAGCTTTATTCCTTTGTTTTGAATTGCCTATATTCGATTTTGAGGACACTGATAGCATAGTGAATTTCACTACTAACTGCAAGGTCATCAGTTCAAATCTACCAGTCACTCCATGAGAGAAAGATGAGGCTTTCTGCTACAGTAGAGATTTATAGCCTCTGAATCCCTATACAGGATCTCTATGAATTGGAACTGACTCAATGACACACAACCACACCATATTACATTTTTAAATACACATATAAAATTATATGTGTAAAATTGTTAAATGCCATGGAGTTGGTTCCAACTCATGGTGATGCTGCATACGATATCTGAGGGGCAGAAGTTTCTGAGGTGAGTTTGAGTCACCCACCTCACAATTAGCTTATCCTATAGCACCACA
>NW_006413057.1:5850-7366 GCF_000296735.1 Chrysochloris asiatica | reverse complement strand
GTGTGGTCTTCTCTTTTCCCCCTTCTTATTGCTTAACTCAGGGTGACTTTCACAGGTATTGCCTGTTTCCCTGGTGTATGTCTGCTGGTATTGGTTCTTGCTTGGGTTTCGTATTTTATAAGGTGTGATTACAGCTTGACTTTTTAGCTGTGGTTACTGACTTTTCTTGTGTGATATAGGGAGACAAAGTGTCTTCCAAAAACAAAAAGGAGGCTATGCAACCGCCAACCAACTGAGGTTGGGTAAAAATCAAAAGCCAAATGAGGATCAGAAGCAAAAACAAAAATGAGAGCAAGAGGGAAGCAATTTTTTTATGTAAAAAATAAAGGAAAGAAGAGAAAAAAAAATATAGAGAGAGAATAAAATTTTAAAAGGTGCTAATAATAAAGGTAAAGTAAGATAAAATAGGGAAAAAATAATAATAATCAGGTAGAAAATTCTGACTCCTAATATGTGTATGTTTTTAGAATCCTCTCTTTCAGTCACTTCTGCCATCCTCTCCTTGCTGTTAGATGCTGTCTAGTCAGTCCCGACCTGTAGCGACCCTGTATAGGGTCTCCAAGGAGCGGCTGGCAGGCACGAACCGCTGGGCCTACAGCTCAAAAGTCCCTGTAGTGCGTCACCTCAGCCCACAGCGCTGTGCCGGACTCCCTTCAAACCAGTGAAAATGAGTATGCAGACTTCATATGATGGGTATCTGTGTCCCCCGCACTGGGCCTCTTAAGAGTGGCCCGTGAGCTTGAGCCTCCGATCCAGCAGACCAAAAGGCCCTTGAGTGGCACTCCAGCCCACCGTGCTACAATGGGACGGCTCTCAAATCCGTGTATGCAAGCCAACCAAGTAGTACACACAGCCCAGCCCTGTCACCTGTATATGGTTTCCTATGAGTGGTTGGTGAGTGTGAGCCACTGGCTCCATCCCACTGGGCTTGTCGCTCAAAGGAATCTGCAGTGCAGCACCCCACTTCACTGCACTAGCTGGTCTCTCTTTCAAACCCGTGTAAAAAGGCAGACCCACTCCTCGTCTCAGCCTAGCCCAGGAGCGTGTGTTCCTGGCAGAGGAGAGCGCTGGGGGTGGGAGAGGGTTCCGGACGCTGGTGTAATCCCTTATTTCCTCTCTCCCAGAAGTATGTGGGCAAACCGTGAGCGCACCCCTTCCCAACACCAAAGAAGAAAGAAAAAGAAACTAGAAAATACAACTAGTTTGGAACGACCCAATGTCGTCAAGGCACCCTAGATGTTCCTGTGGCGCGTCTCCACCACTTGGTGACTCTGCGGCCCCTATTCAGTCCAGTCGCTCTGTCTCTCCCAGGCTGTGGGCCCAGATCACCTAGCCTGGCCAACGGACCCAAGGGTACACGCCCTTCTGCCTCCACTCCAAGTTCCACTGGCTACAAGTCTCCCAGCCTCTAGACCCCTCCTATTTCTGTGGATCTGAATCTGGGAGCTCTGTCTTGGCTCCTTTCTGCTTTGGATTCTGAGCCTCTTTTGCCGGAGACCTTCGCCCTAGCTGCCAG
>NW_006413057.1:2934-5176 GCF_000296735.1 Chrysochloris asiatica | reverse complement strand
TTTGCCCAAAAGCTGTCTGTCTACCAGGCTGGGGCCCCTATTGTGACCCTGTCCCGTATTTCTCCCGAGCTCACGTACCTGTCCCACTGGTCAGGGGAGTGCCGCCGCTGGAACCATAGAGTTTTCAATGGCTTTAATTTATCAAAGTCATCGCTGTTGTTGCTCTTACATGATATTGAAAATATTCTGACCAATAGTGACACCCTATATAAGATTTCCAAGGAGTGGCTGGTGAGTTTCAACCACTGGCTTTGTGGTTAGCAACCCAGTTCTTATCCTACAGTACCACACCACACATCTGTTGTTGTTGTTGTTAGATGCTGTAGATAGGTTCTGATTCATAGCAACCTTATGCACAGCAGAACAAAACACTGTCTTGTTCTGTGCCAACATCACAATCACTGTTATGCTTGAAACCATTTCTCATGCCACTGGGTGCCAATTCATCTTGTTGAGGATCTTCCTCTTTTTGGATGATCCTCCACTTTACCAAGCATGATGTCCTTCCCCAGGGGCTGTTCCCTCCTGATAATATGTCCAAACTATCTTGGCTTCTTGGCTTCTCAGGAACATTCTAGCTGTGCTTCTTCCAAAGATTTGTGTGTTCTTGTGGCACTCCATGGTGCTTTTAGTATTCTTATCCAATACCATAGCTCAAATGCATCAACTCTTCTATAGTCTTATTTATTCATTTTCCAACTTTCACATGTATATGAGGCAATTGAAAATACCATGGCTTGGGAGAAGTGCAACTTAGGCTCAAAGTGACATCATTGCTGTCAAACACTTTAAAGGAGTTTTGTTCAGCAGATTTGCCTAATATCGTGTGATTTCTTGACCGATGCTTCCATGAGTGCTGATGGTGGATCCAATCTAAATGAAATCTTGACTTGAATCTTTTCTATAAATTATCATGTTCTTATTTATTACTCCAGTGGTGAGGATTTTAATTTTATGTACATAGAGGTGCAACCCATACCCAGCCCATACTATCTTCATTGGTAGGTATTTTAAGTCAACTTTGCTTTCAGCAAACAAGGTTGCATCATTTGCACATCACAGGTTATTGATGAGTCTTTCTCCAATTCTGATATCAAGTTCTTCTTCATATAATGCAGTTTCTCAGATGTTTTACTCAGCATACAGTTTTAATAACTATGATGAAATAATATAACCCAGATGCACATCTTTCGTGATTTTAAACCATTCAGTGTCTCTTCTTCTGTTCGAACAACTGTCTCTTGGTCTATGTACAAGTTCCTCATGAGCACATTTAAGTGTTCCATAATACTCCTACTAATTCTTGGCAATATTGTTCATAGCTTATCATTATCCACACAGTCAAAAACCTTTGTGTAGACAGGAAAGCACATGTAAACATTTTTCTGCTATTATTTGTTTTCATCCACATCCATCTGCCATCACCAATGATATTTTTAGTTACACATTCTCATCTGGCTTGAGTTTCTGGCAGTTCCCTGTCAAAGTACTGTTGCAGCTATTTTTTAGCAAGTATTTACTTGCATGTGATATTAATGTTTTCTGATGATTCACACATTCTGTTGGGCCACCTCTCTTTGGAAAGGGCACAAATGTATATATCTTACAGTCAGTTGGCCAAGTTGCTATCTTTCAAATTTCTTAACATAGATGAGTGAGTTCCTCCAATTTGTTGAAAACTTTTAATATATCAATTCCCAGAGCCTTATATTTTGCCAGTGACTTCAGTGAAAATTGGGTTTTCTTCCTTCAGGATTATTGGTTTTTCATCATATGCTACTTCTTGAAATGGCTGAACATTGACCATTTATTTATTCATTTAATGTTTTATTGTGAATCATGTGATAGTTTACATGGGAGAATATTAGTTTTACATTCATCCTATCATATATCATTTCATTGCCATGGTTACAGTCCCCTCCATGCTATACACTGCAAGCTTACCCCCCAGTTGTCAGCACACAGCCCCTCTCCTTCTCTGTGTCTAACTGCTAAAGTCCCCAACTGCTCCTTCTCTCCACGTCATCATTTCTGCCTCCATCTCAGGCATCACTGCTTCTCTGGGTAGGGTCCCACTCTCTACTCTTCTCCATTGATGGTCCCAGGGACCTCCGCTCTTAGACTGAAAAGTCAATCATTCCCCTCCTTGCTACAAAACGTCCACCTTTACATTTCCAACCCTCACAAGCAGTCCTGATAAAAATTATTCACTATTGTATCACAAGAGACCCATCCGCATTTC
>NW_006413057.1:0-1229 GCF_000296735.1 Chrysochloris asiatica | reverse complement strand
TCTCATTGTTGTTTTGATTTGCATCTCTCTAATGGCTAGTGATCGTGAACATTTCTTCATATGTTTGTTGGCTGCCCAGATCTCTTACTTGGTGAAGTATCTGTTCCTGTCCTGTGCCCATTTTTAAATTGGGTTATTTGTCTTTTTCTTATAGAAGTATTGTAGTTTCCTATATATTTTAGAAATAAGTCCCTTGTCTGATGTGTCATTTCAAAAGATTTTTTCCCATTCTGTGGGTTCCCTTTTTACTCCTCTGGTGAAGTCTTTTGATGTACTTAAGTTTTAAAATTTTAGTATGTCCCACACATCTATTTTGTCTACTTTCTTTTGTGTGGTTTTCAAAATGTTTTGTAGTCTGTGTATTCCCTGAATCAGTGCTCTAACATTTGTCCAGATATTTTCATTAATGGCCTTCATAAATCTGGGATTCACATTTAGGTCTTTAATCCATGTTGAGTTGATTTTTTTATAAGGTGTGAGGTGAAGATCTTGTATCAATCTTTTGCATATCGTTTTCCAGTTCTGCCATTACCATCTGTCGAAGAGACTATCACCTCCCCATGCAATATATTTAGGTGGTTTTCAAAAATTATTTGGCTGTATATAGATGGATTAATTTCTGGTTCTCAATTCTGTTTCATTGATCTATGTATCTTTCATTATACCAGTACAAGCTGTTTTGACTACTGTAGCTGTGTAGTAAAATTTGAAGTCGGGGAGTGAGAGGCCTCTAACCTTATTCTTCTTAAGTAGTGCTTTGCTTATCCTGGGTCTCTTTCCTTTCCATATAAAATTTGTAATTGTTTTTTCCATCTCTTTAAAGAATGTTGTTGGAATCTGGATAGGGATTCCATTATATGTGTAAATTTCTTTGGGCAGTATTCACATTTTCACAATGTTATGTCTTCCTATCCAGGAGCATGGTACATTCTTCCATTTTTGTAAGTCACTTTTGGTTTCTTGTAGTAGTGTTTTATAGGTTTTTGGTATAAGTCTTTTGTTTCTCTGGTTACATTTATTCCTAGATATTTCATCCTTTTGGTGTCTGTTGTAAATGGTATTGCTTTCCTAATGTCCTTTTCAATGCTGTCATTGTTGGTATAGAGGAATCCAACTGATTTTTGTATGTTGATCTCATATCCTGCCACTTTGCTAAATCTTCCAATGAGATCTAGTAGCTTTTTTACTGATTGTTTGGGGTTATCTACGTATAGGATCATATTGTCTGC
>NW_006413056.1:6076-7212 GCF_000296735.1 Chrysochloris asiatica | reverse complement strand
ATAGTTGATCCAAGAAGAATGAAGTCCTTGACAACTTCAATCTTTTCTCCATCAATAAGAATGTTGTTTATTAGTCCAGTGGTGAGGATTTTTGTTTTCTTTACATTGAGATGTAATCCATAGGGAAGACTGTGCTCTTTGATCATCAGTAATCATTTTAAATCCTCTTCACTTTCAGCAAGCAAGGTTGTATCATCTGCATATCACAGGTTGTTAATGAGTCCAATCCTGATGCCACAATTTTCTTCATATAACCCAGCTTCTCAGATATATATGTTGAATAAATATGGTGAAAGACTACAACCCTGTCGTACACCTTTCTTACTTTGAAAAATTCAGTATTCCCATGTTCTGTTTGAACAACTGCCTGTTGGTCCATGTACAGATTCCTCATGAGCACAATTATGTGTTTCAGAATACTCATACTTCGCAATGTTGTCCATAGCTTCTATGATCCACACAATCAAAAGCCTTTGAATTGTCAAGAAAGCACAGGTAAACATCTTTCTGGTATTCTCTGCTTTCAGCCAAGATCCATCAGACATCAGCAATGATATCCCTCATTCCACAGCTTCTTCTGAATCCGGATTGAACCTCTGAAAGTTCTCTATCAATGTATGCTTGCAGCCATTTCTGTATTACCTTTAGTAAAACTTTCCTTGCATGGGGTATCAAAGAGATTGTCCTATGATTTCTGCATTCCGTCAGGTCACCTCTCTTTGGAATGGGCACAAATGTAGAAATGGATCCCCCTAAAGGAATTTGCAGTCCTGGTATAAAGTTATAGGATAAGCGCCAGTCTACAAAGTCGGTTTGAACCCCAAGTTTGGCAGTTCAAACCCACCAGTCACTCCTGGAAACCCTATACAGGGTCACTATGAGTTGGAAATGACTGATAGTACATAACAACAACAACAAAGGTATTTGACTGCCTATTGTTTTCCAAATCATCTGGGTGAACCTAAACATATGCAAATGAATTAGTAAGCCTAAATTTTTGTTTTTAGCTTTGTGCCAGAGTTGGGAGAAGATACTCAGTCTGTGTGGTCCCACTGGATAATGTGCTGGAGCACAAGGTCAGTTTGAGCCAAAAGGTCAGCAGTTCAAACCCACTAGCTGCACCCTGGAGATCCTAT
>NW_006413056.1:3040-4370 GCF_000296735.1 Chrysochloris asiatica | reverse complement strand
CTGCCCAAAGAACCAACCGATCTGTGTTGGAAGAACTACAGTCAGAGTGCTCTTTGGAAGCTGGAATGGCCAGACTTTGTCTCATGCTTTGGACATAGTGTCAGAAGGGACCAGTCCTTGGAGAAGGATATCATGTTTGGTAAAGTGAAGTGTCGGAGAAAAAGAGAAAGACCCCCAACAAAATGGATTGGCATAGTAGCAATGGACTCAAACACAGCAAAAATAGTGAGGTTGGCAAAGGACTGGGCAGTATTTTGTTCTGTTGTGCATAGGGTTTCTATGAGTCGGTATTGACTCAATGGCACTTAACAACAACAAAAAAGTTTAGTATTTAATTTTAGATCTTTTAATAAGCTTTAATGTTAGCAATATGAAACAAAGAATTGGGTTTCTTGTCACTGAAATAACAAGATTTTCTTTTAGTAAATAATATAGAGGTTTAATCCATTCTTTAAATAATTGACTTCCAGTGTTACCAGATGTGCTAGACACATGTACCCTACAAGGACTCTTACTTTCTACTGATTAAAAATAGTCAACTGAGGACTAATTTTCATATCACAAAGGTTTAATATAGGAAAGAGGTTTTCAAACAGAGATGGGGAAGGCTAATGCAACACTTAACCCTCACTCCCAAACAAAGGTTTTCTGGGGTTTAAAAAGTTTGGGTAGGGAAAAAGTATCATATTTATTCATAGGAATAGTCAGGAATTTCTGGGAAAAGGCCCATTAAGGAAGATGTGATATATAATTGCTGCCATCAAGTGTGGTATCTATGGTTTTTCCCTACCTGGGTGATCTGTTTGTCTTTGTCTTGTATTTATTCCTGTAGAATTAGCACTGGAGTGCAAACCAAAAGATCAGCAAGTCAAACCTACCAGCTGTTCCTCAGAAACCCTATACAGGGTTGCTATGAGTCAGAAACAACTCTAGGGCACATAACAACAACAACAACATAATATTTATATATTTGAAGATGGGTCTATTTTCTCACCTACAAGAGGTTTAACAGCTTCTGGTTGTGCTGCACATGGATTGGCAAAATTCAGTCTATTCTAGTGGGGTTTTGATTGAGTTATTTTATTGAGGTCTCTGGCAATGTATAATTTGCTGTTAAGTGCTATCGAGGCAGTTCCAACTCATAGCAATCCTGTATTGTGTTTCTGAGGAGTGACTTGTGGGTTTGAACCACTGACCTTGCAGTTCAAATCAACTTTGCGGTCCAGTGCATTATTCTGCAGTGCCACACCAAGACTCCAATATATGACATTTTGGGATAAAATCAAGCAGCCTGGGCATCAAGTCTATCTCACTTATGAAAAATGCTATG
>NW_006413056.1:0-1329 GCF_000296735.1 Chrysochloris asiatica | reverse complement strand
CAGTGCAAAGCCATACTTATATTGGAAGAACCATTTGGTTTCTAAAAAACTTACTCAAGCTAAGGTCAGATCTCCTCTAAGGACCTAATTTCAAGATATGTAATTCTCTGCATATTAAGGGAATAATAGTTCAATTATGACCAACCATTAGGCAGACATTTAATATAACATTATCTCAGAGATCAATTAAAATGATTATTGATCTGCCCTGAACCTAAGGCTTAGTCTTATTTGGGGAGAGGAGGGGAGGGAGAGTCTGTTCTCTAGAGAAGCTGAATTCTTAAAAGATCACAATGCTCTGAGCAAAATGGTCTTACTAGTTTCTCAGGACAATTATTCAATTTAAAAAATGGCTTTGGGGCTTTCTGCCTGTGTAGAGTACCTCTTCTGTGTGCTCTGAAGAAACCTTCATCTGTGCTGTTGAGCGCATATTTCCCTTGGAACGGTCACCTTATTCTGGCTCGTTCCCACTTTTCTCTTAAAGTCTTTCATTTCTTGGTGCTGAAATCCGGGAGCAGGGATTTCTCCCGAACCTTCTGATTTTCCTCTGAACCACTGGGACCCACTCCCACTTGGGTGTTCAGTTGTCTGCCACTGGCCAGGGCATTCCCTGGTGTGGCCCAAGGACTCCCAAAGTGGACTTTAGGGGTAGCGCTTCAGTTGTTTTTTGTTGCTCTGGCTAGACGCCATTTACTGCGGGATCCTAGATGGTTCCCACTCTCTCTCTGCCTCGGAAAACGAGTGGCAAAGACCTACAGAAGAAACCATGGATTCCCAACAGCCGGCAATTGACTCATGCAGGTGCCCACGATAACTGTTGCTGTAGACAGACCCACCTCGTTCAAACTGTCCGTTATTCAAGAGGAACCAGGAGGCTAATCTTCCTATAGCTTCACTTCCTAACCATCTTATCAAATGACTTAATATGGTACCTCATCCAGATCTCGCTGACACCCATCTTACTGATTACCTAACCCTCATTTCTGAACTATATTTACAAGGTACCATTCAAACATTTCTAACCTTTGAAATATGACTTTTCATCTTCTTTTGCTGCTTTCTCTTCTTCAGCCCTCTTTAAACACCTATGAGGACATCATCACCACCTCTAACAGTTTACTACCTTCAGTTCTAATGTATCTACCTGCTGAATTTGCATCCATGCCACCTCCAGAGCATATGAAGCCTTTCCAGCCCCTCTACCTAGCTAGGTAGAAACCCCACCTTTCTAACCCAACCAAAATACTCCACAGGCCAATCCTTTTTTGTCGGACTTAGCCAGCCCAACTTCCAAGACCAAGCACTGAAAATCCTTGAAAACTTAGAGGA
>NW_006413055.1:5081-7371 GCF_000296735.1 Chrysochloris asiatica | reverse complement strand
CATACTTTGGACATATTTTCCAGAGGAAACAGTCTTTGGAGAAGGATGTCATGCTGGGTAAGGTGGAGGGTCAGAGAAAAAGAGGAAGACCTCTAATGAGATGGATTGGCCAGGTGGCATCATTGATGGACTCAAGTGTGGCAGCGGTAGTGAGGTTGGCCCAGGATCGGACATTTTTTTCATTCTGCTGTGCTTGGGGTCGCTATGAGTCGGTTCCGATTTTTGTTGTTGTTGGATGCCAACTCATAGCAACTCCATATAGGGTTTGTGAGGGGCAGTTGGTAAATTTGAGCCACTGAATTTGTGGTTAGTAGTCTAGTGCTTATCCTGCAGTGCCACACTAGGATGACAGTAACATTTCTTCATGTATACACAACCCTATTGCATTGTTTGGAGTCCTGGTGTGGCATTTCAGGATAAAGTGCTACACTGTAAGGTCAATTTGAACCACAAGGTCAGTGGTTCAAACTCACCAGCAGCTCCCTGGAAATCACATACAGGGTCACTATGGGTTGGAAGCGACTCAATGGCACTTAACAACAACAACAACAATTGCATCGTTTTGAGTCCTGTTGTGGTACTATAGGATAAACCCTGAACTACTAACCATAAGGTCAGTGGTTCAAAATCACCATCTGCTTCATGGTAGGGGCATTATGCATCAGAACCCACATGAAAACAGTTAACAACAACATTGCACTGTATAAACTGAAGTGTTTAAACATACTATATTCTATTTGAATAAATGAATAGGGTTATGCCATACACAGAATTTCTTTACAGTAATTGTTGTTGTTAAGTGCTATGGAGTAAGTTTCAATTCATAGTGACCATGTTTCGGGTTTCTGAAGCTTTAAATCTTTGTACAAATAGAAAACCTAATTTTCTTCCCACAGTAAGGCAGGTGGACTCAACCCACAGACCTTGTGGTTTGCAGTCTAGTGCTTAACATTTGGAGCCATTGCACTCTCATCTTGACTGTTGTTGCTGGTAAGTGTCTTCGAGTCAGTTCTGACTCATAGCGACCTGATTTAGAAGAGAACAAAATGCAGCCCAGTCCTGTGCCATCTCCACAATTGCTGCTAGGCTTGAGCCCACTGTTGTAGCCACTGCGCCAATCCATTTTATTGGGGGTCTCCCTCTTCTTCACTGTCCCTCCACCTTACCAAGCATGATGTCCTTCTCCAAGGACTGGTCCCTCCTGATAATATATCCGAAGTATGAGAGACAAAGTCTGGCCATTCTGGATTCTAAGAAGCATTATGGATGTACTTCTTCCAACACAGATTTGTTTATTATTTTAGCAGTCCATGGTACTTTTAATATTCTTCTCCAACACCATAACTCAAATGCAACAATTCTGTGGACTTCTGTACTCATTGCCCAACTTTCACATGCATATAAAGCTATTGAAAATACCATGGTTTTAGGTCAGGTGCATTTTAACCCTCAAACTTATATCTATGCTCTTTAAACACTTTAAAACGTTCTGGTGCAGCAGATTTGCCTAATGTGATGCATCATTTGATTTCTTGACTGTTGCTTCCATGAGTGTTGATGGTGGACCAAGCAAAATGAAGTCTTTGACAGCTTTAATATTTTCTCAATGTTCATGATGTTATTTATTGATCTAATTGTGAGAATTTTTGTTTTCTTTACATTAAGTGCAACCCATACTGAAGGCCATGATTGTTGATCTTCATCAGTAAAGATTTTAAGTCCTCTTCCTTTCAGCAAGCAAGGTTACATCATCTGTTAATGAACCATCCTATAATCCTCATGCTACCTACTTCTTCATATAATCCAGTTTCTCAGATTGTTTGCTCAGCATACAAATTGAATAAGTATGGTGAAAGAATATAATTTAGGGGCACACCTTCCCTGATTTTAAATCATTCAGTGTTTCCTTTCCCTGTTTGAATAATTGTCTCTTGGTCTTTGTGTCAGGTTCCTCATGAGAATGATTAAGTGTCCTGGAATACTCATTTTCTGTAGTAATGTCCATAGCTTGTCATTATACTCATAGTCAAAAGCCTTTGGGCAGTCAATAAAGCACAGGTAAACATATTTCTGGTACGCTCTGCTTTCACCCAAGATCTATTTGATCATCAGCAATGATATCCCTTGTTCCACATCCTCTTCTGAATCTGACTTGAATCTCTGGAAGTTCTCTCTCAATGTATGCTTGCAGTTGTTTTTGTATTACCTGAACCAAAATTTTACTTGCCTATGATATTAATGATATTGTCCTATGATTGTTCATTGGGTTACCTGTATTTGTAATGGGCAC
>NW_006413055.1:2665-4941 GCF_000296735.1 Chrysochloris asiatica | reverse complement strand
TCATATACCACCTCTTGAAATGATTGAACATCAACCATTTCTTTTTGGTACTGAGGTTCTGTGTATTCTTTTTCTCTTCTTTTTATTTTTTCTGCATCATCGAGTATATTGCCCGAAGAATCCTTGCAATTCAAGGCTTGAATATTTTCCTCAATTCTTTCAGCTTGAGAAATGCTGAGCATGTTTTTCCTTTTTGGTTTTCTAACTCCAGGTTTTTGCACATTTCATTATAATACTTGACTTTGTCTTCTCAATCAACACTTGAAATTTTCTGTGCAGCTCTTTTATCTCCTCATTTCTTCCATTTTCTTTAGCATCTCTACTCTGGGAGAAAGTTTCAGAGTCTCTTCTGACATCCATTTTTGTCTTAATGACTTTTGGTTTTCTTCCAGTATGATGTTTTTTATGTTATCCTATAACTCTTCTTGTTTTTAGTCATTAGTGTGTAATGTATCAAATCTGTTCTTGTGATGATCTCTAACATTATGTGAGATATGCTCAAGGTCATGTTTTTGCTCTTGTGGATTTGTTCAGACTGAAGCTCTTTACTGTATGAGCCCTGAAAATAAATATGTTGTTGTTGTTGTTAAGTGCCGTCGAGTTGGTTCTGACCCATAGCGACCCTGTACAGGGTTTCCGAGGCTGTAAATTGTTACAGGAGCAGAACGCCTCATCTTTCTCCCACGGAGCAGTTGGTAGTCTCAAACTGCTGGCCTTAAGGTTCGACACCCAATTAGTAACCACTACACTACCAGAGCTCTTTGAAAAATACACAGATAAAATTATGCATACTGGTCTTTTGACATTAATCTTGGAGTTTCAGGTTAAAAACTGGTCTTTGGTTTCTAAAGATTCATTAATCTAATTTTTTTTTTTTTACTGTTTATCTTTATTTCATATCTGTTTGTACCATTCTATCCATGTCTAAAAATTAAAATCCCCAAATTTTAGAAACGTTGGTGGAAAAAAACAAAAAGGTACTTATTTTTTTAAATTTTCTTTGTTGAATCAACTTAAAGCAGGGAAAACCAGGATCCTTTCGTTCTTCCAATTTTTTCTAGTCTACCTTATTTGTGTGTATGTATGTTTGCACCTTATATATATATTTTTAATTAAAACATTTTTTTTTTCTGGATTGTGTATAAGTTTTCAGAGTAGATAAGTTTTCATCCAATAACATACACATTTTGTTTCATCTCATTTATTGTAATTTCTACATCTCCCAATGCTTATTTCTATTTCTCCATCTCTTCTAACCCTTCTGAACTTTGTCTTTAGGTAAATGCTGCCATTTTGATCTCAAATTGTTAATTATTGCTTCTCTTATAGACCTGTCCATTATTAGACTGTAAATTGAGCCATGGGGTGAGTTCTTTTCCAGACTTGATGCGTGACTAAACAGTCTCTATTTAATTAACAACAACAAATATATTTTTTAATAATAATTTTTTTAAAATGTAAGTCTTTATATTATGACTCTCACTTTTATACAAATTCAAGTAAATGGAATATCTTTCTCTCTCTCTTAAAAAAGAAATGGCTGCACACCAATGTTCATAGCTGCACTATTTACAATAGCAAAAAGATGGAGACAGCCAAAGTGCCCATCAACTGAAGAATGGATAAACAAACTGTGGTAAACACACACAATGGAATTTTATGCTACCTTAAAAAATAGCAAGGATGCTGCATGCCACTACCTAACATGGATGAACCTTAAGGACATTATGTTGAGTGAAATTAGTCAGTCACAAAAGGAGAAATGCTGCATAGGACCACTACTGTAAAAGACTAAGAAAAAGAACCCATATTAATCCACTAAAGTAGATTCTTAGCTGGTTGCTGGGACATAAGGGTAGGGTTAGGGAAGGAAGGGGAAGGTGGAGCACAGGATAGGGAATAGACACAGGACAGTTTGGGCATTGGGTAGGGGGGCAATATACAAGAAAGGAGAGGGGAATGGAAGAACAGAGCAGATGGGGGAACAATTAGGCAAGTTTGAATGAGCTAAATGGGACAGAGGTAAATAATGATGTAAGCACAACCTTGGAACAACAGGGCTCTGGGATACGAGATTGGGACATGGCTGGAAGGGGAAAAAGGGGGGAATAATGTTAAGATGCTTGGCTGTCTTTTGAACCTTGGTTATCCATGCATTATATTAGAAAATAGACACTGGAGGGGGAGAGAAAGGAATAGCCAGAAATATCAACATAGAAAGCTTGTAAGTCCGTCTTCTGCCTATAACTGATTGGAATACCTAAAGTGGGGCTACA
>NW_006413055.1:0-1584 GCF_000296735.1 Chrysochloris asiatica | reverse complement strand
GACCCTACCCAAAGAAGCAGTGATACCAGAGATGGAGGCAGAGATGATGACATGGAGAGATGGAGTGACTAGGGACTTGAGATCCAGAGAGGGAAAGGGGCTGTGTGCTGATGACTTGGGAGGGAGTGGGGGGGAGGGGAGTGGCAGGCTTGCAGGGTATACCCTTTGGTTGGTTGATGATGCATGGACAAGATTGTAACTATGGCAATGAAATGATATATGACAGAATGAATATAAAACCTATGGTCTCCCATGTAAACTATCACATAATTCACAATAAAACATTTATTTAAAAAAAGAAAAAGAAATGGCTTACTAAGTATCCTTAAGAAAGTTTGGTATTTTTTCCATCAGAGGCTTTTAATAAGTATAAGTATATAAATGGATTTTTCAGCCACCAGTGTGTCTTTTATCTCTGCTTGTTTCAGCTATTTTTCTTACAACCAACAGCATTTAATTTATTTATTCATTTCCTTATTTTATTTTATTTTTCCTCCTTATTTGGAAATGAGGCTGTAGTGCCTTCATTCACTATTAAAACCATCAAACAGCGTCACTCCCCACTGTCATCAACATTTAAAATTAATCCACACATTTTATTTCTCTCAATCATCTGTCATTTACCTCAACATCTAAATCCACTCCACCCAGCTTAAAACTAACAAACATTAAGTCTCCTTGCAGCCTGAGGTATTATCATAAATTAAAAAATAACTTTTTCTAACCAAAATCAGTAATGGTAGGAATCATAAGCATGTACATAAGAAAGGATTACAGAAAGTAAATGTATCAAAGTAAATAGTCTTAAACCATGCCAATCCTTTTTAATTGAGAAGGCATGTTGCCAATTTGTAAAGCTTGCTCAAGTTCTCAGAAATAGCACTGCTAATTTGATGAACAACAGAGGGGGGGAAATTACATGAAATCAAAGAGCTTTATGGGCATATGAGGGATGCTCAAGATTTTGGATTTAAACAAGATTCTCAAATATGATTTTTATTTTTCACTTTTCTCTATTTTCCAAAGTTTTTACAACTAACACTTACATTTTTACAAAAAAAATAGTCTTCTTTTTAAGAAATAAAATATAATTCTTGTAAAACATTGAAATCTTTCTTCGCACTGGTGAGAATTTTCTAAAATATTTTAATAGTGTGCCTCCCATATAGCTACAATTCATGTGGGATATTTCTTCTTTAAAATTAATCTTTTCCAGGGGACAAATAACTGGGCTTGATGTTAAGCAGTATAATAGTAGAAATTTAAAAAGTGCATAGATATGAAAAAGAGCCCTGGTTGTGCAATGCTTGATTTGAACCCACCACCAGCTCTGCAGGAGAAAAGATCTGGCAATCTGCGTCTGTAAAGGTTGTTGTTGTGTGTCATCCAGTTGATTCAGACTCACATTCTAGAAAACTCCATGGGCAGTTCTACTGGTTTGCTATGAGTCAGAACTGATTCAACTGCATATAACAACAGCATAGATTTGAAAGACAGTTTTGGAGATAAGATAAGCAAGGTTTGCAAACGCATTATCTAAGTACAGAATTAAGGAGTGGGAAGAGTTAGAAAATTCCAGAATTC
>NW_006413054.1:0-7448 GCF_000296735.1 Chrysochloris asiatica | reverse complement strand
TGTGAGTGTTGGAAATGCAGGGGTGGATGTTTTGTAGCAAGGAAGAGAGCGATTATTTCTCCAGTCTAGGAGCAGAGGTCTCTGGGACCTCCAACAGATAAGAGCCAAGAACGGGACCCCACCCAGAGAACCGGGGATGCCTGAGATGGAGACAGAGATGATGACATGGAGAGATGAAGCGACTGGGGACTTTGGATCCAAAGAGGGAGAGGAACTGTGGGCGGAAGACTGAGGGGGGAGGGGGAAGTGTAGCGCATAGGCTTCTAGGGTATGCCCTTTGGTCGGAAGACGATGCATGGAGGGGATTGGAACCATGGCAATATAATGATATACGATGGAATGAATGTGGAACTGAGGTTCTCTCATGTAAACTATCATATAATTCACAATAAAACATTAAAAAAAAAAAAGTTTATCTAGATCATGATAGCAACCCACTATCATATACAACAAGAAAACAAATGAAAATACTTTATAGCTGCAAGTCTCTGATAAAAGTATGTGGGGGGGAAGAGGGTCTTTCAGGGGAAGGCTCTGTGTCCCTGAGTTTCTCCATGTGTTAGAGAAGGAAGTTAGGGCACACCACAGTTTTTAAGAGCCTCCTCCCGTGGAGTCTTTGAATGAGTAACCAATAAGCAAGGAAAGTATGGGTGTGGTTGTGCTTACTTACTAATCTGTAAAATCAGTAAATAAACACAAGTAAACTGTTTACTTGTCAGGGATAATCCCTGTTAGGGATTATAAATTTGTAAAGAGGCTTTGAAAAGTGCTATGGGTTTGATACAGGTTTGATACAGGTCACTTCTACACCTAGAAGCAGGCTATTCAATATGGTGAAAAATGTGAACTTGTTCACTACAGATTAGTAAATAAGCACAGGTAAGCCCTGCTTACCTTGTTTATTGGATAATCCAACACTGGGTCTTTGCCAGGGCTAAGCCCCAACAGGTTTTCAATCTCACACTTCCCCTTGGTTCCTTAAACCACCTCTGTTTCCATATTGCAGTGTTTTGTTTTTTTAATTGTAGTAAAATCTGTGGTTGTTGCTAAGTGCCATTGAGTCCATTCTATAGCATGGCACCATGTATAGGGCTTCCAAGGAGAAGTTGGTGAGTTTGAACTGAAAAGCTTGCAGTTCAAACCCACATTGTGGTCCAGTGCTTATCCTACAGTGCCATGCCACATAGAATTTGCCATCATACTAATACCATTTCCAAGTGTATTATCAAGTGACATTGATCACCTTCATAGTGTGACGATCACCCTCACAGTATGACCATCACCACTATCTGCTTCCAAAACTTCCTCATCACCCCAAAGAGCAACTCAGTAACTCAAGCAATATTGCCTCACGTCCCCCATCCCCCACCCCTGGAACCAATAATAAACAGTTGTCTCTATGCATTTGCCTATTTCAAGTATCTCATACAAGTGGGATCATACAATATTAATATTTGTGCTTTTGTGTCTGACTTATTTCACTCAGCATAATGTTTACAAGGCCCACCCATGTCATAGTATGTGTCAGAATCTCATTCCCCTTATGGCTGCATAACCATTCCATTGTGTGGCTATCTTGTTTATCCATTCATCTAGTTATGGATTCTTGGGTGATTTCCACAATACGAATACTTTTCACAATTCTCTTGCATTTCTGTTCCATATTTCTTTGGAACGAAAGACTTCACAGCCAAAATTAACTTTGAAAACTACTAACTGAATCATCTTTAAGGTCAAACTCTCTTAGACTTCAATCTCTGGAGATTCAGACTCCAGATGGTGCCAAACCAAGATCTCAACTGCTGGGGAGTCAACTCCAACTCACGGTGACCGCATGTGTGCTAGAGCAGTACTGTGTTCCACTGGGTCCACTACCAGGCATTTCTTCTGAGGTGCCTATGAGTAGACGCTCCTGTCCTGTAGTTAAGAGCCTGGTGCTTAACCACTTGTACCACACAGGGGCCCTGTGTGGTACAGCAGCAACCTATCCACCATCAGTGTTTGTCCAGAGACCAGGTGTCAGCAAACAGCTAGAGAGGGTCTCCCCGGGAGTCAGAAAGCACTTACTGCAAAGTCCTTCCACATCATAAAGGAGAATCCTTCTGTCTACAGGCCCTGGGTCACAGCTATTTTCTCATAGAAGTGACCTGTATCAACGCCTTGCCATTGGGCACTTAATGTCATGAGCTGCTCCTCAGGGAGTCCACATTCCTTCTAACACTCCACCAGGTGCTGGGGCTCTGGAGCTCTCAGACAGACATCAAAACCAGGAGAAAAACCTGCCAGACACAACAACATCTCCCCCTAGTGACTGTGCCTTTGAAGTTTAAAAGAGGCATTGTTACCCTGTGCTAGACTCCGGACTCCTTCTCTCCAGTCCACTCAGACACCAGGGAGAAAAATGTATCATTAAAAGCAACCAATGCATGATGAAAATGAATTGAGCAAACTATGATTTTATGGGCTCTAAGACCAAGTAATAAAAAGGTATATGTGAACAGGTGTGCCACGTAATGTCCTTGGATAATGAACTAAATATGGTAATCCCCAAGAATCCACTGCTATTCAATTCATACATCTTTAACTGCAGAAAGTAGGAAGGGCAAAATAGCCCCACCTTTTTAAGCTCTTTTTAAAAAGCCTATTATATAGTCCCCATCTGTGCCATGATGAAGCACTTATTAGTGCAGTAACAATGGTCCAATTGTTTCTTTTTAATCCTAATAACCATATTTAAATTAGAGACAGTTTGAGAGTGGTTACTATAATGAAACAGAGGCCCAAGAACTTTGGTTGGTCACAGAAACACCGAGTCTGAAACCTAACATACAGCCCCAAGTTCTCAGTCCAATACAGTCTAATAGATGTAATGGGGTCATTCACTACTGTCCCAGTCAAAAGATCTTGAGTTTATTCTATTCAGCAACAGATAGAATATATGCAGGGAGTTTGCCATGCCCACCAACCATCCAAGACTCCATCTCCTCTACCTTCAAAAAGTTCATGGGAAAATTCCTTTATGTTTTCATTCCATTTTACCATGAACTTGTTAGGGCCCTCTCATATTCTAGGAGGAACATGAGAGATAGCTCATATGGGTACCCATAAAGCATTTCACTCAAGTCTGCAGCATCACTACTGCTAGATGACTGCTAGACAAGTCCTCACCAGGACACATAGAATTGGGAGATGCCCACTCAGGTAAAGGTATCTATGCCATGAGACTAACTACCCAAAACTGATTGGCTGACCTGTCCCACCAACCATTTTACTATTTCTTATGAGTCTATGAGTCAGGAATTCAGACAGGGCAAAGTGGGGATGGCATACTGTGTACTATGTGATGTCTTCTGGGCCTAGAACATCCTCACTCACACATATAGCACCTCAGCTGACGCAGCTGGAAGAGCTAGAGGCTGGCCAAGCATCTTGACTGGGGTCATGTGTCTGTGGCCTCAATTCTCACTGTCAGCAGTGTTCTTTGGTTTTATATAGTCCCAGGACTTCTCTGTCTCCACAGAGCCTCTCCACGTGGTCTCTCCATGTGGCCTATCCAGCAAAGATCCAGATTTAGTACATGAAGGCCCCAAACTACCAAAAGCACAGAATCGAAAACCACCAGTCCTTCTTGAGGGCCTGTTACTTCTGCTGCATCTTGTTGGCTAAAATAAGTTACAGGCCCAGCTCAGATTCAGGAGGAAGAGGCAACACAAGTGTATGAACACCAGGAGGCATGGTGCAATGAAAGGCAGAAAAGTAACAAGCCATCACAACATTCATGACAACCTTTGGCTAGGTTCATTCCCCTACCCAAGTTCTCCCAGGATGAGAATCCTTTTTATTCTCTCAAGTTATTTCCAGATGCCTAAGGAGCTGTCTGTTGTCACCTTCCTTCTCTCTCATCCTCTGATCTCATTTTGTCTTAGAGATTCCTTCCTACCTCCAAAGACATTTGCATCTCAAATCAACTGTTCTTTAAGTCAGTCCATACTAGAGCAAAGGAGTCAGTAGATCTTGTCACCTACCCAAAACATAACTAGTATTCTTATCCATGAGAGTCAACAAGGGTTCACCTCCTAATTTTCCAGGAGATTTCAGGCATGGAAGATGTTGTGGTTAGGTTTCTACTCATAGCCACCCTATGTACACTGCCCAGTCCTGCGTCATCCTCACAAGTGTTGCTATGCTTGAACCCATTGCTGCTGCTACTGTGCCAATCCATCTCATTGAACTTCCACTTTACCAGGCATGGTGTCCTTCCAGGGACTGGTCCCGCCTGATAACATGTCCAAAGTATGAGAGATGAAGTCTTACCATCCTGGCTTGTAAGAAGTATTCTGGCTGTACTTCTTCCTACACAAATTTGTTTGTTTTCATGGCATCAGTGCTCTTCTCCAACATCATAACTCAAATGAATCGATTCTTCTACAGTCTACCTTATTCATTGTCCACCTTTCACCTGCATTGAAAATACCCTGGCTTGGGTCAGGTGCACCTTAGACCTCAGATTGATGTCTTTGCTCTTGAATTTTTAAAGAGTTCTTGAGCAGTAGATTTGCTCAATGCAATGCATTTGATTTCTTGGCCGCTGCTTCATGAGCACTGATTGTGGATGCAAGAAAAATGAGGTATTTGAAAGCTTCAGTCTTTTCTCCATTTATCATGATATTGTTTATCGATCCAGTGGTGAGGATTTTTGTTTTCTTTACATTGAGGTGAAATCAATCCTAATGGCTGTGGTTTTTGATCTTCATTACTGAGTATTTTAAGTCCACTTCATATCCAGCAAGTATCATCTGCATATTGCAAGCCGTTAATTAGTCTTCCTCCACTCCTGATGCCACTTTCTTCTTCATATAATTCAGCTTCTCAGATTATTTACTCAGCATACAGGTTGAATAAGTATGGTGAAAAGATACAACCTTGGTACACACCTTTCCTGATTTTAAATCATTCAGTGTCCCCTTGTTCTGTTATAACAACTGCCTCTGGGTCTATGTACAATGAGCACAATGAAATGTTCTGGAATGCCCATTCTTTGTAATATGGTTCACAGCTTGTCATGATCCACACAGTTGAAAGTTTTTGGATAGACAATCAAGCACAAGTAAACACCTTTCTGGTATTATCAGCTTTCAGCCAAGATCCGCTTGACATCAGCAGTGATATCCCTTATTCCTCATCCTCTCCTGAATCCGGCTTGAATTTCTGTCATTTCCCAGTCTTGTTTTTGTTGTTATGTGCTGTGGAGTCGGTTCCTGTACAGGGTTTCCGAGGCTGTAAATGTTTACAGAAGCAGAAAGCCTCATCTTTCTCCCATGGAACAGCTGGTAGTTTCGAACTGCTTACCCTGAGGTTCGCAGCCCAATTCGTAACCACTATGCTACCAGAGCTCCTTAGTTCCCTGTTTATATACTGTTTTTTGTTTTTGTTTTTTATTGTTAAGAATATAAACAGCAAAACAGAAACCAATTCAATAGTTTCTCCATGTACAATTCAGTGATACTGACTATATTCTGAGTTGTGTAACTGTCCTACCCTTATTCTCACAACTATTCCTTCATTAACATAAACTGCCCCCTAAATATCCTGTCTTATCTTTCAAGTTGCTATTGCCCATTTGATCACATATAGATCTTAAAAGAGCAGACACACAAACAAATGCTCAAGGCAGACATTTTTAATAGTTCAGCTAATCCATTGTTTGGTTTTAATAAGACTTTGGAGGATAATTTTAAAGTTTAGGATTTAAATATTATCTCAGGGCAATATTTTCAGAATCTGACAACCACATGGTTTACTATGCCGGGAATGACAAATTGAAGAGGTATGCTGTTGCATTCATTGTCAAAAAGAACATATCCAGATCATTCATGAGGTACAACACTGTTTGTGATAGGATAATATCCATGCGCCTACAGGGAAGCCCAGTTAATACCACTATTATTCACATTTATGCACCAACCACTAAAGCCAGTGAGGATGAAATAGAAGAATTCTACCAACTTCTTCAATCTGAAATTGATCAAACATGCAGTCAAAATGTATTGATCATTACTTGTGATTGGAATGCAAAGGTTGGGAGCAAAGAGGAAGGATCAGTAGGTGGAAAATATGGCTTTGGTGATAGAAATGGTGCTGGAGAACACATGATAGAATTCTGAAAAACCAATGATTTGCTTATTTCAAATGCCTTCTTTAGACAGCATAACAGACGACTATACACATGGACCTCACCAGAGGTTTTTCTATGGAAAACATAGAAATCAAATTGACTACATCTACGGAAAGAGAAGATGGAAAAGCTCCATATCATCAGTGAAAACAAGGCCAGGGGCAAACTGTGGAACAGAACATCAATTACTCATATACAAATTCAAACTGAAGCTGAAGAAAATGAAAACAAATCCACGAGAGCCAAAATATGACCTTGAATATATCCCAACTGAATTTAGAAATCATCTGAAGAACAGACTTGATACATTAAACACTAAAGACCAAAGACCAGAAGAGTTGTGGGATGACATCAAGAACATCATACATGAAGAAAGTAAAACGTCATTGAGAAGGCAAGAAAGAAGGAAAAGGTCAAAATGGATGTCAGAAGAGACACTGAAACTTGCTCTCCAGGGTAGAGATGCTAAAGCAAATGGAAGAAAGGATAAGGTACAAGAGATGAACAGAAAATTTCAAAGATCAGCTCAAGAAGATAAAACCAAATATTACAATAAAATGTGCAAAGATCTGGAATCAGAAAACCAAAAAGAAAGAACACGCTCAGCATTTCTCAAGCTGGGGAAACTGAAGAAAAAATTCAAGCCTCGACTTTCATTACTGAAAGATTCTCTGGGCAAAGTACTGAATGATGCAGAAAGCATCAAGAGAAGTTGGAGGAATACACAGAGTCACTGAACCAAAAGGAAATTATTAATGTCCAACCGTTTCCAGAAGTAGCATGTGATCAAGAGCCAATGATACTGAGGGAGGAAGTCCAAGGTGCATTGAAGGAATTGGCAAAGAACAAGGCATCAGGAATTGATGGAATAAAAATGGAAATCTTTCAAGAAAGTGAGGTGGCACAGGAAGCACTCACTCATCTCTGCCGAGAAATTTGGAAGACAACTATCTGGAAGAGATCCATATTTGTGCCCATTCCAAAGAGAAGTGACTCAACAGAATGTGGCAATCATCAGACAATCTCTTTGATATCTCTTGCAAGTAAAGTTTTGCTAAAGGTAATACAGAAACGGCTACAATAATACATTGACAGAGAACTTCCAGAGGATCAAGCCAGATTCAGAAGAGGCCATGGAACAAGGGATATCATTGTTGATGTCTGATGGATCTTGGTTGAAAGCAGAGAATATCAGAAAGATGTTTACTTGTGCTTTATTGACTATGCAAAGGCTTTTGATCATGACAAGCTGCAGACAACATTGCGAAGTATG
>NW_006413053.1:5743-6167 GCF_000296735.1 Chrysochloris asiatica | reverse complement strand
CTGTGTGTGAGATGTGTCTCTTGCAGACAGCATATTGAAGGATCTTGTTTTCTTATCCATTCTGCCACTCTCCATATCTTAACAGGTGCATTTAATCCATCTACATTCAGTGTAATTATTTATAGGCATGAATTAATTGCTGCCATTATGCTTGTTTTTTTGTGGTGTTGCTGCTTTCTTTGTTGAGTTCATGCTTTTTGTGCTTTTTTCTTGTGAGTTTTCTCATAGTTTTAATGTTTCCATGTTT
The DNA here is from genome assembly GCF_000296735.1 of Chrysochloris asiatica. NCBI lineage: Eukaryota > Metazoa > Chordata > Mammalia > Afrosoricida > Chrysochloridae > Chrysochloris > Chrysochloris asiatica. The sequence goes on along the minus strand of NW_006413053.1, from coordinate 5,920 downwards.
TTCTTGCATTTTCATTGTTTTTGGTATGTTGTGAAGTGTTAATTTTCTTTGAGGTTGCCTTATAGTCCATTAACTTTGAGGTTGTCTTATAGTCCATTAACTTTTCTCTCCATTTAGTGCAGTCTATTTTATCTATAATCTACCTGACCTTCTCACCATCTGGGTCTCTGTTCCTAC
>NW_006413053.1:2114-4600 GCF_000296735.1 Chrysochloris asiatica | reverse complement strand
GTGTTTCCGCTCCCCTGCTTGGTCTTGCCCGGCAGATTCAAAGGTACGTGATTTCTTACTTCAGCTTCAAATTCCACTAGCCATAAGCCTTCAAACTTAAAATATTCCTAGCTATGTGGTTCCGAGTTTTGGAGCTCTGCCCTGGATCTGCTTTGCCTGGTATTCTGTGGTATGATTGACAAAGAACTTCTCTGCACCTCCACCCTAGCTGCCATCAAGCCCCATGGTACTTTTAATATTCTCCTTCACCACCATATGCTAAATGCATCAATTTTTCTACAGTCTTCTTTATTCACTGTCCAACTTTCACATGCATATGAGGTTATTGAAAATAACATGAACTTTAGTCCTCAAATTGACATCATTGCTCTCGAACACTTTAAAGAGGTCTTGTGCAGCAGATTTGCATAATGCAATACATTGTTTGATTTCTTGATAGCTGTTTCAATGAGTGTTGATGGTTTATCTGAACAAAATGAAGTCTTTGCCAACTTGAATCTTTTCTCTATTTATCTTGATGTTATTTATTGGTCCAGTGGTGAGAATTTTTGTTTTCTTTACACTGAGTTGCAACCCATATTGAAGGCTGTGGTCTTTGATCTTCATCAGGAAGTATTTTAAGTCCTCTTCACTTTCAGAAAGCCTGGTTGTATTATCTGCATATTGCAGGTTGTTAATGAGTCTTCCTCCAATCCTGATGGTATGTTCTTCTTCATATAATTCATATTCTTGAAGTATTTGCTCAGTATACAGATTGAATACGTATGGGGAAAGAATACAATCTTGGAGCATACCTTTCCTAATTGTAAACCGTTCAGGTTTCCCTTATTCTGTTCGAACAATTGCCTCTTGGTCTATGTGGTATCATAATTAAGTGTTCCAGAATACTTTATTCTCCACAGTCTTGTCCATAGTTTGTCATGATCCACATAATAGAAAACCTTTACAAAGTCACTAAAGCACAGGTATACATTTTTCTGATTTTCTCTGCTTTCAGCTAAAATTCATCTGATGTCAGCAATGATATCCCTCGTTCCATATCCTGGTCTGAATCCAGCTTGAACCTCTGGCAGTTTACTGTTGCATCCGTTTTGAATTATCTTAAGCAAAATGTTACTTGTATGCGATATTAATGATATTGTCCAATGATTTCTGCATTCCACTGGGTCACCTCTCTTTGGAATGGGCACAAATATGGATCTCTTCCAATCAGTTAGCCAGGAAGCTATCTTTGAAATTTCTTGGCATTGATGAGTTAGTGTCTCCAGTGCTGAATCAGTTTGTTATAAAAGATTTCAATTTGTATTCCATCCATTTCCAGAGGCTTATTCTTTTCCAATGTCTCCAATGCACCTTGGACTTCTTCCTTTAGTATTATTGGCTTTTGATCATATGCGACCTCTTGAAATGGTTTAACATCAACAATTTCTTTTCTTTTCTTTTTTGGCACAGTGACTGTGTATTCCTTCCATCTTCTTTTGGTGCTTTCTGCATCATTTTATATTTTGCCTAAAGAATACTTCAGTATTGCAAGTTAAGGCTTGAATCTTTTCCTCAGGTCTTTCAGCTTGAGACATGCTGAGTGTGTTTTTCCCTTTTGGTTCTCCAACTCCAGATCTTTGCACATTTCGTGATAATAGTTGACTTTGTCTTCTTGAGCTGACCTTTGAAATTTTCTGTTCAGTTATTTTGTCTCCTCATTTTTTTTCCATTTGCCTTAGCATCTCTGTGCTTAAGAGCAAGTTTTAGAGTCTCTTCCATTTTGGTCTTTTCCTTCTTTCTTGTTTTCTTAATGAACTTTGGCTTTCATCCTGTATGATGTTCTTGATGTCATCCCACAACTCTTCTGGTCTTCGGTTTTTAGTGTCTAATGCATCAAATCTGTTCTCAGATGATCTCTAAATTCAGGTGGGATATGTTCAAGATCATATTTTGTCTTTCATGGGCTTGTTATAATTTTCTTCACCTTTAGCCTGAACTTGCATATTAACAGTTGATGGTCTGTTTCACAATCTGCCTTTGGCCTTGTTTTGAATAATTATATGGTGCTTTGCCACTGTCTCTTTCTACAGATGTAGTCAATTTGATTTCTGTGGATTCTGCTGGCAAAGTCTATGTATATAGTTGCTATTTGTGCTGTTTAAAAAAGATATTTGCAATGAAGAAGTCATTGTTCTTACAAAATTCTATCTTGTGATCCCCAGTATCGTTTCTATTACTAAGTCCATTTTCCAACCACTGATCCTTCCTTCCTCTTTGTTCCAACCTTTGCATTCCAATCATCAGCAATGATCAATACACCTTGATTGCATGTTTGATCAATTTCACACTGAAGAAGTTGGTAGAATTCTTCAATTTAATCATCACTGTGATTAGTGATTGGTGCGTAAATTTGAATAACAGTCATATTAACTGGTCTTTCTAGTAAGCTTATGGATATTATCCCATCACAGACAGCAGTGTGTTTCAAGACAGATCTTGAAATG
>NW_006413053.1:874-1459 GCF_000296735.1 Chrysochloris asiatica | reverse complement strand
TGCTGGTTTTTAAAATACCAGTGGCATCGCTTCCAGAATCACAGCAACATGCAAGCCATCAAAGTATGACAAACTGACAGCCAAGTCAGTTTGTGAAGGCATTAGTGAATTGAATTGGACTGATACGGGCCATTTTGAATTGGACAATCATATTGTTTAGTATGCCAGGAATGATGTAGCATTCATCATCAAAAAGAACATTTCAAGCTTTTCCTTGAAATACAGTGCTGTTTGTGATAGGATAATACCCACACACCTAGAAGGAAACTCAGCTAGTACCACTATTAGTCAAATGCATGTACCAGCCACCAAAGTCAATGATGATGAATTGAAGAATTCTATCAATTCTTCAGTCTAAATTTATCAAACATGCAATTGAGATGTACTGATAATTACTGGTAATTGGAATGTGAAAGCTGGAATCAAAGAGGAAAGAACAGTAGTTGGAAAATATGGCCTTAGTGATAGAAACAATGCTGGAAATTACAAGATAGAATTTTGCAAGACCGTATTGTCAGAAGGGAACAGTCCCTTGAGAAGGACATCATGCTTGGAAAAATGAGGGTTAGTGGAAAAGAGAAAACT
>NW_006413053.1:0-611 GCF_000296735.1 Chrysochloris asiatica | reverse complement strand
CTGAGCTCCTCATTAGTTTGTTTTTATTCTCTCCTTTAAAGCATACCTAAATGTTTTCTTCAAGGCTTCCAACTTTAGCGATTTATAAAAAGGTTTATAATCTTTTGTTGTTGTTGAGTGTTGCTGAGTCAGTTCCAACATAGCAACCACCAGACTTGTGGTTAGCAGTCCAGTACTTATCCAACAGCACCACACCAGGCATACCAACAACATTATGCATTTGTTTTCTATTGAATCACTTTCTTTGAGCAACAATACATTTCTCATTTCCATATTCTTGGAAGAAATCCGTTATACCATGCACCAAATCTCACTGGTACTTGTGAGATCATTCTTGCTTCACAATACTAAAACATTAAAATCACCTTTTCATTTCTTTTAATTATCAATAAAGCTTCAGTTTTTATGTAGTAGAAGTAGCAAACAGTTGGTTAGCATGCTTTAATTACCATTTCTACACAGAGCAGGCATTGCTAATCAGCCACATTCCTCTCTGAATGCAGCTTGTTGTTGTTGTTGTAATGTACCGTGGAGTCGGTTCTGACTCATAGTGACCCTGTACAGGGTTTCCGAGGCTGTAAATCATTACGGGAGCAGAAAGCCTCATCTTT
>NW_006413052.1:6701-7884 GCF_000296735.1 Chrysochloris asiatica | reverse complement strand
GTGAATAAGGAAGATCGTAGAAGAATTGATGCCTTTGAGTTGTGGTGTTGGAGGAGAATACTGAAAGTGCCATGGACTGCCAAAAGAGCCAATAGATCTGTTTTGGAAGAAGCGCAACCAGAGTGCTCCTTGGAGGCCAAGATGGCTAGGCTTCTTCCAATACAGATCTGCTTGTTTTTTGGCAGTCCGTGGCACTTTCAGTATTTTCCTTCAACACCATAATTCAATTGCATCAATTCTTCTATGGTCTTCCTTATTCACTGTCCAGCTTTCACATTCATATGAGGTTATTGAAAATACCATGCTTAGGTCAGGTGTATCTTAGTCCTCAAGCTGACATCTTTGCTCTTCAACACTTTAAAAATTCCAGCAGATTTGTACTTATACCTCTATTCCCTTTAGCCCTTGCAATCTTCCCTGTGTCTTCACTTGTCTTCATCATTCTTCTACCAACCTCTCTCTTTTTCTATATTGCCTTCCCTGTCACTTGAGGACCACAAGAGCATTTGAATTGCAAGGTCAGCAGTTCAAACCCACCAGCCACTCCTCAGAAATCTTAAGCAGGGTCACTATGAGCCATAACTAACTTGATGGCACTTAACAACAATAACCCTCTAGTCAGTGAATTACTCTCCCTTCGTACCCCTGGTAACCATCAAAGAATGTTTGTTTCAGCATGAAAAACTTTTCGTGAGTCTTTCTAATTATCTTTTTGTGATTGACATTTAATTCAGAATACCGTTCTCCAGGTTCATCTGTATTATGAGGTATTTGCATATTCATCACTATTCTTCAATGTTGCAGAGTATCCCTTTGGGTTTATATATCAGTTTGTTTATCCAGTCTTCCATTGGTGAGCACTTAGGCTGTCTTGTCTTTTTGCCATTGTGAATAATGCTGCGACAAACATGGGTGTGCATACATCTACTCCAGCTATGGCTCTTACATATTCCAAATAGAGGGATTGCTGGGTCATATGGTATTGCTATTTCCAACTTTCTGATGAAATGCCATGTCCTTTTCCACTTCAGTTGCACCATTTTAAAGTCCCACTAGCAATATAGGAGGGTCCCAGTCTCTCCACATCCTCACCAGCATTTGTTGTTTTCTATTTTGTTTTTTGAAGTCTGCTCTTAATGCTATTAATCATTGTTGTTTTGATTTGCATCCCTATAATGGCTAA
>NW_006413052.1:4149-5379 GCF_000296735.1 Chrysochloris asiatica | reverse complement strand
GTAATCCCACCACTCGTCTGTCAGTTTGTCTTACTGTGGTGGCTTGTGAGTTGCTGTGATTCTGGAAGCTATGCCACGGGTATTTTAAATACCAGCAGGGTCACGCACGGTGGACAGGTTTCAGATGCACTTCCAGTAGAAGACAGACTAAGAAGAAGGAGTGATGATCTACTTCCAAATATTTAGTCACTGAAAACCTTATGAATAGCAGAGAAACACTGTCAGATATAGTACCAGAAAATGAGCCCCTCAGGTTGGAAAGCACTCAAAATGCGACCGGGAAAAAGCTGCCTCCTCAAAGTAGAGTTGACCGTGATGATGCAAATGGAGTAAGGCCCATGGGAGTAAATTCCACGGAACCTTCATTTGCTGATGGGACACAACTCAAAATGAAGAGAAACAGCTGAAAGCATCCATTAATAATTGGAACATGGAATGTACGAAGTATGAATCTAGGAAAATTGGAAATTGTCAAAAAAGAAATGGAACACATAAACATTGATATCTTAGGCATTAGTGAGCTGAAATGGACAGGTATTGGCCATTTTGAATCTGACAACCACATGGTTGACTACACGAGGAGTGACAAATTGAAGGGGAATGTATTGCATTCGTTATTAAAAAGAACATATCCAGATCAGTCATAAGGTACAATGCTGTCTGTGATAGGATAATATCCATGCACCTACAGGGAAACCCAGTTAATACCACTATTATTCAAACTTACGCACCAACCACTAAAGCCAGTGAGGATGAACTAGAAGAATTCTACCAACTTCTTCAACATGAAATTGATCAAACATGCAATCAAGATATATCGATAATCACTGGGGATTGAAATGCAATGGTTGGGAACAAAGAGGAAGGATTAGCAGTTGGAAAATATGGCCTTAGTGATGGAAATGATGCTGGAGATCGCATGATAGGATTCTGAAAAATCAATGATTTGCTCATTTCCAATACCTTCTTTAGAAAGCATAAAAGACAATTATACACATGCACCTCACTAGATGGAATACACAGAAATCAAATTAACTACATCTGTGGAAAGAGAAGATGGAAAAGCTCCATATCATCAGTGAAAGCAAGGCCAGGGGCAGACTGTGGAACAGACCATCAGTTGCTCATATGCAAATTCAAACTGAAGCTGAAGAAAATGAAAACCAGTCCACAAGGGCCAAAATATGACCTTGAATATATCCCACTTGAATTTAGAGATCATCTGAAGAA
>NW_006413052.1:0-925 GCF_000296735.1 Chrysochloris asiatica | reverse complement strand
GACAATATGTCCAAAGTATGAGAGACGAAGTTTAGCCATCTTGGCCTCCAAGGAGCACTCTGGCTGTACTTCTTCCAAAACAGATCTATTGGCTCTTTTGGCAGTCCATGGCACTTTTAGTATTCTCCTCCAACACCACAAATCAAAGGCATTAATTCTTCTATGATCTTCCTTATTCACTGTCCAGCTTTCACATCCATATGAGGTTTTTGAAAATACCATGACTTGGGTCAGGCCAATAGAGAGATGAAAATCTAAACAATGAGATACCATCTCACACCAGCTATAACAGCAAAGATAAAAAAAAGTAGAGGGCAATAAATGCTGGCGAGGATGTGGAGAGACTGGGATGTTCCTGCATTGCTGGTGGGATTGCAAAATGGTCCAACCTCTCTAAAAGAGACATGGCGCTTCCTCAGAAGGTTGTGAATAGAAATACCTTATGATCCAGCGATTCCTCTACTTGGTATTTACCCACAAGAAATACGAGCCATACCACAATTAGATATATACATACCAATGTTCATAGCAGCACTATTTACAATAGCAGAAAGATGGAGACAGCCTATGTGCCCATCAACTGAAGAATGGATCAACAAACTGTGGTACATACACACAATGGAATATTATGTTACCTTGAAGCTGTAAGCTGTAAGCCACCACATAACATGGATGAACCTTGAGGACACTATGTTGAGTGAAATTAATCATAAAAGGAGAAATAATGCACAGGACCACTATTGTAAAAGACTAAGAAAAAGAACCCATACTAAAAGAGAGGGGGAAAAAATTACTTGCTAGTTACCTGGATGTGGGGGTAAGGTGAGGGGAGGGTGGGGAAGGTGGAGCACAGGGTAGGGAATAGACAGGATAATTTGGGTGCTGGGGAGGGGGACAATACACAAGAAGGGGGAGGGAAATAGAA
>NW_006413051.1:6208-7427 GCF_000296735.1 Chrysochloris asiatica | reverse complement strand
AACCACCAGCTGTCTGCTGACGACACAAGAGCCGTATGAAATGTGAATCAGTACCTAAATTCCAGTATCACATCATCTGTTTTCCTTTAACTTTGTAGGAACATCCATCTATTCAAAGACTATGGAATGTGCACCTATTCAGTGAGAGGTGATGCTGTAAGCTCTAGAGATATAGCAGTGAATAAGACAAAGCTATTGTCCTCACGGAACTTTTATTTATTTAATTATTTTATAGAAGAAACTGAAAACAAGCCAAAAATATAAGGCTAATATTGCTACAAAATCATAGAACACTTTATTAACAAAAATAACAAAATGTGAAGCTAATCTTTCTTGACATATCCGGCATTTAGATCTATATACTTTTGAAGGTGATATTTTAATTTTACTAACCCCCAAAGATTTCTGCATTCTGATTTATATCATGTCAAAATGGCTGGGGCTCAAATGGTGTTCCTTTTCATTGTTCTTTGCATTCTGACAACAAAAAGAAGTGTTCAGAGGCAAGATCGGGGTTTTAGGGTAGATAATGTAAAGTTTTCCAATGAAATTCTTGTATAACAACCCTTGCAACCCTTGAAGAATGAGCAGGTACATTGTTCTGTTTGGAAGAAAAAAAAAAAAATCCTTGGCACAATTTTCCTAGCTCTTTTCTCACCAATACAGTTTTTCATTTTCTTATATATATATTTTTCATAATGAGTTCCCATGATGGACCTGTGTCCTTTGAGAAAATATGTCAAGATAATCCATTTGGAAACCCTCCATTCCTCGCTCTTTCCTACAAACAAAGTTGTCATAACCTTCTGAGCTGACCTCTCTGCCTTGGATTTAACTGGCCCAGCCAACTCCCTTGGAAATCATTGTTTTGATCCAATCTTTTTGGAAAGTACCTTAATAAGATTAAAATAAGTGCATTACTATAAGAACTTGTCTGTAACCATCTACTGATTGCAGAAACATGTTTGAACTGGTTATTTAAACTAGTATCCCAGTTGTTGTTGTTCAGTGCCCTCAAATTTGTTCCAACTCATAGTGATCTTGTATAGGATTTCTGAGGGGTGACTGGTGAGTTTGAACAATACACCTTGCAGTTCAAACCAACCTTGAGGTCCAGTGCATTAACATGCAGCACCACACCAGAACTCCAGACTCCCAGTAGGAATACTTTTTGCCTTACCCTTATACATAAAAAGCAAATATAATGATATAAAGATAT
>NW_006413051.1:2518-3678 GCF_000296735.1 Chrysochloris asiatica | reverse complement strand
TCTGTCTGTCGTGCTGTGATGGCTTGAGTTGCTGTGATTCTGAGGGCTATGCCACTGGTATTTTAAATAACCAGCAGGGTCAACCATGGTGGACAGGTTTCAGGTGAGCTTCCAGACAAAGACAGACTAGGAAGAAAGAGTAACAAACTACTTCCGAATCGCTAGTCACTGAAAACTTTATGAATATCATAGAAAGTAGAATGTGATAATAAGTAAAACAAGTATGTGATAAAACCACCTTTAGAAATATAATGCAATATATTATTATAGTTCATAAGCCATCAAGAATATAAAATTGAATCACATTATTAATCTAAAATAATACCAACAAACATGGGGATATGGAGATGGGGTTGCAGAAGAGATTAGACAAAGAAGAAAAGTAAAATAGTAGATTTAAACTCAATCATGTCATACTGCATTCAACTGTTTAAACGCATCAGTTAAAAAGCAGATTGTCAGAATGGATTAAAAGGTAACTATATTTTAAACATACACTTAATCATATTTTAATAAATTTATAAAGTCAATCACACAAAGTATATTCTCTACCTGAATGGGTTAAAAATAATACTTATCAATTGCTGAGATATTTGTAAACAAAGTAACATACTTAATAGCCCATGGCTCTAAGAAGAACTTGAAAGAAAATTTAGAATACAATTTGAGCTGATTCAAAAAGAAAACACAAAATAACACCCACTTCTCACTTTTGAAATAGGTTCCAAAGACCAGATCAGTGTGTGGAAATTGGTGTTATGCAAAAATTGGTGTTATGACCACATCAAATCACAAAATGGAAGATGACTCCATCATCACAAAACTTCCAAATCACATTACTGTTGTTGCTGTTGGTGCCATCAAGTAGACTCCTATTCATAGTGAATCTGAACAACAGAACAAAGCACGGTGCATTCCTGTGCCATCTTCACAATTGCTGTTAGACTTGAGCCCACTGCTGCCACCACTGTGCCAAACCATCTAGTTAGGGGATTTCCTCTTTTATATTGACCTTCCACTTTGCCTTCTCCAGTGACTGGTCCCTCCTGATAATATGTTTGAAATATGACAGATGAAGTCTGGCCATTCTGGCTTCCAAAAAGGCATCCTGGCTGTACTTTTTCCGACACAGATTTAGTTCTTCCTCTGGCAGTCCATGG
>NW_006413051.1:0-1454 GCF_000296735.1 Chrysochloris asiatica | reverse complement strand
AACACTTTAAAAAAAGTTCTTGTGCAGAGAGCGTGCCTCGGTTGTCAAACATGGCTGAAGTGCTGCCGCTGCCTCTACTGCTGCTGCAGAAAAAATGCTGCACCCTCCTGGGCGGGGTGGCAGCGACTGCGGCGACGGGGACCAGCTTCCCGGGTGCGGCGGCTGTGGCCATGGCCCAGCTGGCTGACTACTTCATTGTGGTAGTCTATGATTATGAGAAGCCAGGATCAGGAGAAGGTCTGGGGAAAATAACCCAGAGATTTCCACAGAAGGACTGGGATGATATACCTTTTCCACAGGGCATTGAATTGGGCAAAATCACACTTTGATCTTGTTTTAAATTTTAATAGGCAAGGCCATAGTCCTGCCCCAGAAGTATAGCCACAGGACATGGATAGAATATCAGTAGTAGGTAAATAAATGACATTACCCAAGGGGTCTTTTCTCAAAAGGTGTGGTGTTGATGTCCACCTTCTCTCACATATGGGGCACTAAATGATAATAAACTGGCCAAAGAAATGAAATGTGAGTTGCATAACCCATGGACCCAATGAGACTCTGATAAAGAACACAAGGATCCTTGACCATTTACCAAGTGGAAGAGGGAGTACCTCATTTGAAGACACACTTACAAGTACGTCCCCAAAATGGAGACATAAGAAGCCATGCTGCTCTTCACAAAACGTGAACTTGACAGTCCTACAGCTTCCAAGAAGTGTGGCCATGGAGTTGTTGTTGTTACCCATACTGGTTCATAGGAGAATGGCCCAAGGGGGGATACCAAAGGAGCTTGTGGTGAATCCAAGGTTGCAAGTTGGCTCTTAAATTTCAGGAGGCAGCCCATGCCTGTGAGATGGGTGCTCCTCACAAACACGATTGCCATTGTGAATACAACACTGAGGACATCTATTCCAGATCAGAGGACCCAACAAGTATGCTTGGGTCATTTCTGATACCTTTAGCTGCATATGGAATAGCCCAATATGATCAAACCATGAAAGAGGCCGGAGGGTTCTATCTGATTGCTGAACGATTCTTAAAGTTAAAGCCAAGTATTAAGCAGAAAGGAGTTTCCATATTGGAAGATGATCCTTATATTCCTTACTTGAAGGGTGCTGAGTCTTTGGAGCCAGCAAGGAAGAAAAGAAAACTCGGATCTGATTTTATATTCTATTCTGGAAACCCTCAGCTTTTAGAGGATCGGTGGATTATGGTGGAGCTACTAGCTTCACAACTGCATGCTAGGCCCAATTTGGGGATTACCAATCACATAACTTAACATTGCAAAACATGATCTGGATGCAACTCTGTTTGCACTGGCCACCTCGGGGTCGGAGAGCCCCAGAAGCTCCAGGTTATGTGTATGTAGTGTTGGCGTGCAAACCACCACAACTTTCGACTTTAAACCATGAAATTTGGAGAGCAAGAAAGAAATTAGAGCATTCTACCAAAAC
>NW_006413050.1:4183-7778 GCF_000296735.1 Chrysochloris asiatica | reverse complement strand
TAAACCCTATACAGGGTCTCTATGGGTCAGTTCAACAGCACTAACAACAGCAACCAGAACCAGTGACAAGTTTTCTGGAAATTTTTAGGGCCCAAAGGTCAGAGTACACTTATGTGGGAGGTTAATTTACTACTGCTGCAAAAATAAAACATGATAGTACTGACGTGGTGCTGTACAATAATGCACTGGACTAAATGGTGCGTTTGAATCACAGTGTTGGCAATTCGAACTCACCAGCCACTACTCAAGGGCACTTAACAACATTCTGATAGGCATGCCAGTTTTACCATTGGTCTGTACCCCTTGATTCTACCCACAGTAAACTACAGTAGTGAGATTCTTAATTGTGACCTTGTAGCTTAAGAACAGCTCATAAAGAAGAGAGCTAAGATGTCAACTAGTTTGAGGAAGTGAAGCAATTACGTCAGCATGTGAACACACAGAAGTTGAGAGAAGAAAAGATGTATAGAGATGTTTATACTTGTGTCTAAAACAACAACCTTTTTAACAAACTGAAGTTCCAGTAGGACATGTTTTATTGTTTCTGAAGAATTTAAGAATCTTTCATTGAACTTTGAATACAATTTATTAAACTTTGAACTTTATTCAAATTTCACTAATCTTTCATTAATGTCTTTTTCTGTTTCAAGGATCCTGTTTGATTCCTACTTGCATGTGATTTCTATTTCTCCTTAGCCTCTTCCAGTTTTTAACAGCTCCTCAGTCTTTTTTAATTTGAAAAGTACTAAATAAAACAATGGGGAAAAAAGTAATATAGATAATAATTATTAAGTAAATATCCTTGATATCTATGATTATTTTTAAATCATTCATTTCTCCTTACCATAGAAAAGGTGGAGGTCAGGGGATATGTTAACCTGGAGATCCAGATTAGATTAATATGTATTGTACACTCACTCTGCCAAGAACTACGACATATGGTATATTAATCTTCATAACTATTATATCAAATACTATTAATGCCAATATCAGCGATCACACATCATGATCAGTGAGGTTAAGTATCTTGTCACAGTGCCAAGACTGAGCTGACTCCAAGCCATCTGCTCTTTCCATTAAGACTTAGTACTTTTCCATATATAAAACTTATCAGCAGTCAAGATGAAACAGGTAAAAGGTTTCAGGTACAGTTACCTGGCACATCCATAGAGATAAAGCATTTATCATGGGTTCAGTTCATCAACTCCAGCATTGAGTCTCTTGCTCAGATAAAAGCTACCACAGTCCAGGTGTGTAGAATCCTGGTGTAGCACTATAGAATAAGTACTAAACTGCTAACAACAAGGTCAGTGGTTCATACTCACCAGCCACTCCTTGGACACCCTGCGCAGGATCTCTGTGAATTGAAAATAATGCAATGACACTTAACCACAGTTCTGGTGTGGTGCTGTAGGATAAGCACTGCACTGCTAACTGCAAGGTGGTCAGTGATTCAAATTCTCCAGCTGATTCTTGGAAACCTTATATAGGGTCTTCTGGCAGTATATCTGACAATATTTTGGTGCTATTCATCATGTTTCAGTGTTGTATATTCCGGTGGTATCTGACAGGGTTCCACTACTATTCATAAGCCTTTCGGTGACTAATTGAGAAGTAGTCTCCCGCTCCTTCCTGATCTGATTTAGCGTGGAAGCTCAGCTCCTATTCATCATTGGTATACCCTGCTGGTATTTAAAATGCTAGTTGCATTACAGCAACATGCAAGTCACCACAGTACAAAAAAATGTTAGATAATTTGTGGATTTTTTAATGTAATAATCAATAAAGCATGATACAGAATACTCACACAACTGGAGGCAAACATTTTGCCATGCTGTACAGTGGAGAAATTTTCCTAAGAGATTCAAAACATTTTAAAATGTGACATACTAGAAATAATTCTTATCTTCTTATTGTAAATGTAGATTTTTTTTTAATTCATGAAATTTGAATTCTGTATAAGAAACCATCCAAATGCTTCATGATTATCAGAACTCATCCATAAAAGTATGCAATTTTTGGATTTTGAAATACCAACAAGACTAGATGATTGAATGTCTCTCAATGACATTAAAATGGAAATAGATAAATATGTCAGTAAGAAAGAAGTTTATTTACGTTTCCTTTAGAAGAAACAAGGCATTTATAGAAACGCAAGAACAAAATCATTTTGAAATGATACCATAAGAATTTCAGAAAAAAATGCAACTGAATTGATATTGGGAATAAATCTGTAGACTAAGAGATATGTTGGTGAGGCAAAGTGGAATAAATATCAAATTCCACATAAATAAATAGTTTTCTAAAACATACAATTTCTCCAAATTTTTTCAACTTCTTGGGCAAAGCATATGTAATTCCCCCTGTAATCTTTAATATCTATTTAGAAACATGTGTATCCCATAAGCCTTAAGATCTGAGGAAAGAGAAACTTTGTTTGATAAGATCCTGATTTGAGAAAGAAATATCTTTTAATGCTAATAATATCTCCTAGCCACTTGAAATCCAGAGACTGTTGAAAAAAAATTTTTGTTAGGTCTTTTCTGCTATTGCATCCACTAATCTTTTGAATTGCTTCATTTTTATGTGACACGTTGTTTAAAAGTTTCAAATATTTAAATTTATAAAATTAAATGACAAAGTGGGTAGGATATTTTTTTCAAATAACCAAGAGATATCCTTTATTAAAGACGTACCCATAAAGCTCCATGAAGTTAGGTATTTTTCTAATATCATTTTTTTTTTTTTTTTACAAAACCAGGTAAAGTATATATAACTTTTTAAAGAGTGATGACAGATAGATTCTCATGGAGACAAGAATAGCAAATGACTGAAAAATAGTGTCATTATAAATGTCATTAAACTTGCTCCTGAAAAAAAAGTTCTCCTATCTAAAAAGAAAAAGTTTTTTAATAGGTTGTTTACAACTCCAGCAAGAGAGTAATGAAAAATAAATTTTAATGGTCCCTTTGAAATTTAGTTTCCTATACTAAACTGCTGTCAAGGTTTCAGTTGCTATTCCTGGGGGATGGGAAGATAGGAAGAGGGTAAAAAGACAAAGTATCAGAAGATTTGTCAGATTTAAGCCTTAAGTAATAAGGAGAAAGTTATCAACAAACTTCTTTCACATGTTGTTTCCCACAAAATTCTTTCTTCTGTCTTTAGTTATTTCTAAAGAGACTATTGATTCCCCCAGGGGATGTTCAGATTGTATGTTGTTGTCATCCTTAAGTGCAATTTAGTCAGTAGGAGGTCAGAATGATTTCCTGCAATTTCATATCTCAATACCCATGAAAAAGATTTTGATATTATCTTTCCTCATTATCCACATGCTAATTAATCACCTCAAAATCTATAATAACACTGTTTTTAAACCACTAACCTACATATCAATTCACATTTTCTAAGGTCTATTCTGATACAGAACTTTAATGAGAATTAAGGAATTGAAGTTCAACCTAAAGAAATTAAACTATGACCCGGATGAAAGAGGGAACTGTTTCTTTTCCTATGTTACTTGCATTCTTGAGAAAAAATTATGATTAACTAATGAGACCCTATATTAGGAGTTGACTCACATTTATAGTAGCTATAT
>NW_006413050.1:3380-4022 GCF_000296735.1 Chrysochloris asiatica | reverse complement strand
GGTTTGGTTTGGGTTCAGTAGGTATAATACAACTTGTTAGTATTTGCCCTGACCATCTCTTCTCAGTTACAAAGACATAAAATTGAGAATTGTCTTTGATTTCATTTTACATACAGAACAAAATAATAAACCACAGTTTATGGTTCTATACATAGTCGTGTCAAGACTTATATTATGATCTTACAGTAACACTTGGAGTCCTGGTGTGGCGCTGTGAGTTAATGCACCAGACTGCAAAGCTGTTTGAACTACAAGGTCGGGGGTTCAAGCTCACCAGTCGCTCCTTGTAAACTCTATACAGGGTCTCTATGGGTCAGAACCGACTCAAAGGCACTTAACAACAACAACATAATGTAGTAGATTCATTTTTAAAAATATAAATTAAGACTTTGGACATTATAATGAACAATGTAGGTATTAATGCGAAAGAACTATTGAGTATAAATTTGTATACATTAAATCCAAAATATTTAATTTTCAAGTGATTTTGAAAGGTAGAATAAATCCATGGCTCAGTGTTAGGTGGGGGGGATGAAATTATCGAGATAGACTGTCAAAGACAAACAAACATACTAAATACTGATCTTTCAATAGTATAAAGAAGGCCAGGTGGAGCAGCGGTTAAGCACTCAGCTGCTAAAT
>NW_006413050.1:0-1910 GCF_000296735.1 Chrysochloris asiatica | reverse complement strand
AATCATTGATTAAAAAGAAATCATGATGAAAATTATAAAATATTTGAACTTAATAACTATAAAATTACTATCAGAACTAGTTGATGAAATTGAGGTCTGATTTGAAGGAAATTTATAGGCTTTAATATAGAGAGTGAACCCTGGTGGTGCAGTGGGTTAAGCATTGGGTGCTACCTAACAGGGTTAATGGTTCAAACCCATCACCCACTGTACAGGCGAAAGATGTGGCAATTTGCTTCCATAAAGATCTACAGCATCTGAAACCAGGTGATGTAGTTCTTCTCTGCCCTATGGAGTTACCATTCGCCAAAATCGACTTGACGGCAGTGGCGTAAGCATACAATAATAAAATTTGAAAATTAATAGCAGCAAGTATTGAATCAGTAGCTTGAAAAATTGCTATGCCAGAACAGTTTTGCAAGAAAAGGTCTAATATATTTTCAAGAATGGAAAACACCTATCAAAATTGTTCCAGAAAATGGAAAGAATTTCTCAAGCTAATGTTTTTAGTATAGTATAAAGTCTAACAAAAAATAAACAAGAACCATAGAAAAACAGAGAAATTTTAAGCAACTCTTCCTCAAACATAAATGCAAAAATCTTAAATAAAACACAAGCAAAATATTAGGTCCAGAGAGGGAGAGCGACTGTGTGCTGAAGACCTGGGGGGCACGGGGGAAGGATTACATGGAGGGGATTGTAACCATGGCAATGAGACGATATAAGATAGAATGAATGTAAAACCAATGTTCCCCCATGTAAACTATCACATAATTCACAATAAAACATTTAAAAAAAAAAAAAAAAGCTGTTACTTCAGGCAGAAGACAACAAATTATTTACTCTAAATCTATTTCCTCATCTGTGAAATAAAATATCTATTAAAAAAAAAAACACACAAGCAAAATATAATTCAGCCATGTATAAAATAATATCTACTATCCAAGTAATATTTATCCCAAAGATATAGGAAGTTTTAACATTAGAAAATATGTCAATGTAATCAACAGCATTACCAATCAAAGGAGAAAATGTCCATTTTAATAAATGTAAATAAAAGCATCATAAAACTTGACATGCATTCATAATTAAGAAAGTAATCTAAACAGAAAGGAACTTCTTTAACTTGATAAGGCATACTTATCAAATAGCCATAAAAATATCATAGTTAAGGATCGAATATTAGACATATTTTAATGCTCAAAACAAAATTTGA
Source organism: Chrysochloris asiatica (assembly GCF_000296735.1). Lineage (NCBI taxonomy): Eukaryota > Metazoa > Chordata > Mammalia > Afrosoricida > Chrysochloridae > Chrysochloris > Chrysochloris asiatica. Next base: position 694 of record NW_006413050.1, on the reverse strand, counting down.
AACTACTGTATTAGCCCTGTTGTGGCGCTGTGAGTTAATGTGCTGGACTGCAAGGTTGGTTTGAACCACAAGATTGGTGGTTAATGCTCAACAGCTGCTCCTTGGAAATGTAATACAGGGTCGCTGAGTCAGAACCCACTCAATGACATTTAACAACAAGCAACCTTGGACTAGAGTTCAGTCTTTAGAAGAACAATAAATAGAAAATAGTAAGATTGCAGTTGCTCAGTACTGTCAAAATGGTTCCGACCCATAGCAACCTTTATAGGGTTTCCGAAGAGCAGCTGGTGGGTTTGAACCACCAGCCTTGGGACTAGCGTGCAGTGCTTATCCTATAGTGCCACACCAGGATTCCAAATAAGGATTGTTGCAGCTGCGTGTTGTCAAGTCAAGTCCAACTCATAGACGCTGTATAGGATTTCTGAGGTTTACATTTACAATGTTTATGGGAGCAGAAAGCCTCTTCTTTTTCCCTCAGAGTGGCTAGTAGATTCAAACTGCTGACCCTGCAGTTAGCAGCCACAAGGGCTCCTCATATAAGAATTGGTGGTGGTGGTGGTTATGTGCCATGGAGTTGGTTCTGACTCAGAGCGATCCTGCACAGGGCTTCCGAAGCTGTAAATCTTTACAGGAGAAAACAACCCCATCTTTCTCCATCCAACAGCTGATAGTTTTGAACTGCTGACCCTGAAGT
>NW_006413049.1:7238-7758 GCF_000296735.1 Chrysochloris asiatica | reverse complement strand
GATCCATTTTTTTTCTTTTTTTTCTTTTTTAAGCTTTTATTGTGAATTGAGTGAAAAATTGCAGGGCAGATGATTAGTGTTGCACTCAACCAATCATATTTTGTTTCATTGCAATGATTACAATACCCTTCATGCAACTTCGGTTAGCAGCATTTACCTCTATTCTCTCTATCTTTTTTTTTCCTAATATACATTAAATACACAGAAAATATAAATTCAATTTAAATGACCAAAGGACACCTTCTGCAAGCCAGTCACATGCCCTCAGGCACACAACCTTTCTCATTCCATGAGTCTAGAGTCCTCCGCTGCTTGATCTCTCTATGCCATTGTCTCTGCTTTCTTTGCTGCTATTCCTGCTTCTCTGGTTATGATCCCAGATGCTGCTAATGGTCCTCACTCTTGATGTTATATATATATATATATGTTGTTGTTGTCAGGTGCCATCGAGTCAGAACCGACTCATAGCGATCCCATGCACAGCAGAACGAAACAATGTCCGATCCTGGGCCAACCTCAC
>NW_006413049.1:5490-6503 GCF_000296735.1 Chrysochloris asiatica | reverse complement strand
AACTCTTATGATACCTCAGATACATTGTTGTAATGGTCTTCTAAATGATCTCTTTTTTTTTTTTAATTCTTTATTTTGAATTATGTGATAGTTTACATGGAGGACATTAACTTCACATTGATCCCATCATATATCGTTTCCTTGACATGGATACAATCCCCTCCATGCATCACCCACTAACCAAAGGGTACACCCTGAAAGCCTGCGCACTCCCCCGCCCCCCACCTCCACCTCCGGTCATCAGCACACAGCCCCTTTCCCTCTCCAGATCCAAAGTCCCTAGCCTCTCCGTCTCCCCACGTCATTGTATCTGCCTCAATCCTTGGCTTCACTGCTTCTCTGTGTAGGGTCCCGCTCTCCACTCTTCTCCCTTGATGGTCTCAGGGACCTCTGCTCCTAGACTGCAAAGTTACTCACTCCCTTCTCTTTGCCACAAAACGTCTACCTTTACATTTTCAGCCCTTACAATCAGTCCTGATAACAATTATTCGCTATTGAATAGCAAGACTCCTATCCGCATCTCCGTTCATCATTCATAGACAGAATGAATACAACTCAGTGGACATTCTACCTTGCTCCATGCCTTCTGGATCTAGATCCCCTCTTGAAAGCTAGTAAGCCAGTCAATTCTTGCCTCTGTAGCTCCCCCCACCCCCCAGCCCCCATTCTGGGTAGGCAATGTACAAGTTGCCCATCCCTGTCCTCTCCATGTCCAGTGGGGGTGGTAATTAAAAGATTAACTTTATCTTTTTGTTTCATATCTTTTACCTTTACAGTTGTGACAATTGCAATTGGTCGTGAAAACAATGACTCAGCATTGAATTAAAAGAATCCGTCATCATCATCATCATCATCATCCCCTTTCACATGACTCAAATAGACAAGTTAAAAATGATTCAATGGGGACTCTACCATTCCCTATACACTCTGAAACTAAACTCTGTCTTGAAAACTCGTAAGCCAGCCACTTTGTGCCTTTATAGCTCACCCCATTTTAGCTAGCCAATGTCTAA
>NW_006413049.1:4129-4626 GCF_000296735.1 Chrysochloris asiatica | reverse complement strand
TGTTACTTCTTTTCTAGTTGGGCTGCCAACCTCAAGTTCAGCAGTTTGAAACTACCAGTGGTTCCATGGGAGAACGATGAGGCGTCCTGCTCCCATAAAGATTTATATCCTCAAAAAGCCTGTGCAGGGTCACTATGAGTTGGAACCTACTCCATGGTACTTGTTGTTGTTCTTGTTGTTATGTGCCGTGGAGTTGGTTCTGACTCATACAGACCCTGTACAGTGTTTCCAAGGTTGTAAATCTTTATGGGAGCAGAAAGCCAAATCTTTCTCCTGTGGAACAGCTGGTAGTTTCAAACTGCTGACCTTGCGGTTCGCAGTCCAATTCGTAACTACTATGCTACCACCAGAAACCCTGTGCAGATTCGCTATGAGTCAGAACCGACTCCACGGTACTTAACAACAACAACAACGCTACCACCAAGAATATATATATATGCTTGCCATGACCAGAAGGATGAGCCTACATGGACCACACACATTGTGGACAGAAATTC
>NW_006413049.1:2558-3550 GCF_000296735.1 Chrysochloris asiatica | reverse complement strand
GTCAAACAGGAGACTCAGGATTTTCCTGGTTGACTCAATGGATGACAAAGATTATGGAAGAAAAACCTGAAATGGAGAAATTGGAAGTGGCCCTAGCAGTTAAGTTTGCTGCTGCCCGAACTTTAGCAATAGTAAGGTTTTAGCTTTAACTCTGAGCAACACAGAGAGCTATTGCAGCAGAATAGAATCATGATATGATCTGAGTTAGTTATGTGTTTAAAGAACAACTACCTGATGTGCCGAAGACAGATTTTTGGGAGAGTAGATGGAAACCACCCAGAAGACACTAGAAACTTCCCTATTCCAGGTGCTAGAATTTAGAAAATAATGCAGAAGGAACTCCATGATGTTTAAGCAAGAACATAGTTCTACTTTCCAAGGTCTAAGGGCTGTTTTTGCTAAGTGGTGTTGACCTGGTTCCAACTCATAGCCATGCTCTATAGGGATCCCAAGTGGGCTGTTGGTTGGTTTGAACCACCAACCTTGTATTTCAATCTGACCTTGAGGTCCAGTGCATTTTCCTGTAGCTACCCACCAGGACTCCGTATGTAACATAATGCTATCTAAACTATCACTTCTCAAGTATATTAACATATAGTGAGAGTGTAAGTCATTCAGAGACATGGGGGAAAGGAATAGTAGTCCAGACAGAGGGAATAGCCCTTATATATGCAGGCACTATGACAAGAGCATAGTTGTCAGTGAAAGGAACAGAAAGGGGCCAAAGGGACTAGAGGAGTTAGTGAGATGTCCACCATGTTAGAGAAGTTCCGAGAGGTAGTAGGGTAACAAGATTACTGCAGCCTGATTTTAAGCCATTGTAAGGTGTTAGTTTTTATTCTGAGTAACACAGAGAACCTTTGCAGCAGAACGGACTCATTATATGATCTGAATTATGTGTTTAAAAATGACTCTACCTGCTGTGCTGAAGATAGATTTTGGGGGCAGTGGATGGAAAGATAGAAGCAAGGAGACTAGGGAAGAAGCAATTG
>NW_006413049.1:0-2198 GCF_000296735.1 Chrysochloris asiatica | reverse complement strand
GCTGGAGATAATTTGGGGATCTTGGTCATGGAACGATAGCATGTGAAGGAAGAGGGAGAAATTAACTGGATTAAATGCTAATGATGGATTTAATAAGATGGTAAATATGGAGTTTCTGTGAAATTTAGTGATGCAGGTGTCAGTATTGACCTTGAGAAAAGTATTCTCAGAAATTTTTAGTTATTGAAGTGTGACTGAGGATGTTTCTAAAGAATGGAAGGTGATAAATGGGAGATGAACATTGTGGTGTCCTCTAGAGTTTTGGTGAAAAGGAGGGAGAATTACATGGGATATTTTAGGATGAGTGAAGTGAGGTCAAGGAAAGTTTTTGTTTTGTTTTTTAATAACAGAGATAGTAGGTTGTGTCTTTGCTGCTCTAAACGGATCACTAGAGAGGGAACATAGATGAAATCAGAAAAGATTTTTAGACCAGTGTCCATGGGTGAGCAGTGAGACGATGAGGTCCCATGCCAAGATTAAGATAATCTGATGGCCTTTGCTAAGAGTCACAGATAATTCATTTGTAACAGTAGTTAGGAAGGTCACATACAAAGGTATGATTGCTGGCAGTTTCATTGATATAGTTAGAAAAATCTAGAAATTCTCTTTTGATAGCTTAAATAATTTCAATAAAATTGGAAACAAGTTCTTGTAATGTTTCACATTAAGTTTGAGGTTTGTGGTGCTGTTTAGAAGAAAGTCAGGTATTTTTCTTCAAAGAAAAGAATCCTTCTCTTTCTACTTCACTAAATTTTGCATCATGAATACCAAAAGCACACACTGTCATTGAGTAGTTCAAGACACACAGTGATCCTGTGTAAGGTTATGGGACTAAATCTTTATAGAAGTAGTCACTCTCAGTTATCATCTTCCAAGGAGCCAATAGTGGGTTTGAACCACCGACTTTGCATCTCAGCAGGCAATTACACCACCAGGGCTCCTTTGAGACTTCATAGGACAGAGTAAAACTTCTCTATAGAGTTTGAAGGATTGTGATCTTTATAGAAATAAACTGTCCCAATTTCCTCAATTGGAGCTTCATTTAATCAACAGGGTTCCTTAGAAAGGTTTCTTGCTAATATAAATGGGAATTCTGTTCTAAGGTGGAAGGGAAGACAGATGTCATCCGATGTTATGGTCTGGGTTGTGTCCTTCAAGATATATGGTGTAAATCCTAAACACAATGCTTGTGGTTATAACCCCACTTGGGGACAAGTTTCTTTTGCTATGTTAATGAGAATTGTTGTTGTTTTTAAGTGTCACGGAGTCATTTCTGACCCATATTGACTCTGTATAGGGTTTCTGAGAAGCAGCTGGTGAACTTGAAACACTAACCTTGCAGTTCAAACAGGCTTTGCAGTCTGGGGTATTAATTCAAAGGGCCACACCAGGACTCTTAATGAGTATAGTGTATATTTTAAGTCAATTTATTTTGAATTATAGAAGAATACATTAAGCATGAAACAAAGTAAGCAGACTTAAAAAACAAAATAGCACGACAAATAAACTGCCATTGATTCAATTCTGATTCATGTTGTTGTTGTTAGGTGCCTTCAAGTTGGTACCAACCCATAACGACTTTATGCACAGCAGAACGGAACACTGCCAGATCCTAGGCCAACCTCACCATTGTTGCTACGCTTGAGTCCATTGATGCTGCCACTTAGCTAATCCATCTAGTTGGGGGTCTTCCTCTTTTTCTCTGACCCTCCACCTTACCAACCATGATATCCTTCTCCAATGACTGGTCTGTCCTGACAATATGTCCAAATTATGAGAGAAGAAGCTTGGCCATCTTGGCCTCCAAGGAGCACTCTGGCAGCACTTCTTGCAAAACAGATCTATTGGTTCTATGGGCAGCCCATGACACTTTCAAAATCCTCCTCCAACACCATAACACAAAAGCATAAATTCTTCTACAGTCTTCCTTATTCACTGTCCAGCTTTCACATGATTATGAGGTTATTGAAAATACCCATGGCTTGGGTCAGGCACACCTTAGTCCTCAAGCTGACATCTTTGCTCTTCAACACTTTAAAAAGGACTTATGTAGCAGATTTGCCTAATGAAATACGTTGTTTGATTTCTTGACTGCTGCTTCCTTGAGTGTTGATAGTTGATCCAAGAAGAATGAAGTTCTTGACAACTTCAGTCTTTTCTCCATTAATAAGAATGTTGTTTGTTGGTCCAGTGGGGAG
>NW_006413048.1:5676-6671 GCF_000296735.1 Chrysochloris asiatica | reverse complement strand
AAGCAAATGGAAGAATTGAAGAGGGAAAAGAGATGATCATAAAATTTCAAAAGTCAGTTCAAGAAGAAAAAGTCAAATATTGCAAAAAAAAAAAAAAAAGTGAAAAGACTTGGAGTAAGGAAACCAAAATGTAAAAACATGCTCAGAGTTTCTCAAGCTGAGAGAACTTTAGAAAAAAATTCCATCTTTGACTTGCAATATTGAAGGATTCTATGGATAAAATACTGAATGATCCAGAAAGCATCAAATGAAGATGTAAGAGTAACTGTACCAAAACCAAATGGTCAATATTCAGCCATTTTAAGAGGCAGCATATGATCAAGAGACAATGACACTGAAGGAAGAAGTCCCAGATACATTGAAGGCATTGGCAAGAAACAAGGCTTTGGGAATTGATGAAATACAAATTGAAATCTTTCAACAAAATGATCCAGCACCAGAGGCACTCACTTATCTATGCCAAGAAATTTGGAAGACAACCTGGCCAACTGACTAGAAGCGACCCATATTTGTGTCCATTCCAAAGAGAGGTTACCCAACAGAATTCAGAAATCACTGGACAATATCATTAATTTTGCATGCAAGTAAAATTTTACTAAAGATAATACAAAAATGACTGCAGCTATACATTGACAGAGAACTTCCAGAGGTTCAAGGCAGATTCAGAAAAGGATTTGGAATGAGGGATATCATGGCTGGCATCAGATGGATTTTGTCTGAAAGCAAAGAATACCAGAAAGATGTTTACCTGTGCTTTGTTGACTATGCAAATGCTTTTGATAGTGTGGATTATGATAAAATATGGACAACATTGCAGAGTACTCATACTCTGGAACATTTAGTTGAGCTCATGAGAAACCTGTAGCATAAAACAAGAGGCAGCTGATCAAACTGAATAAGGGGACACCAAATGGTTTAAAATTAGGGAAAGTGTGCAAGGGTTGTAGTCTTTCACCATATTTATTTAATCTGTATGCTGAGCAAATAATCCAAGA
>NW_006413048.1:2722-3721 GCF_000296735.1 Chrysochloris asiatica | reverse complement strand
CTTGTTTGAGCTCATGATGTTCAGCTTTTCCAATATCTCTTCTCACAGATGTAGTCAATTTGATTTATGTGTATTCCACGAGGTAAGCTTCATGTGTTTAAAAAAGGTATTTACAATGAATAAGTCATAGGTCTTACAAAATTCTATCATGTGAATCCCAGCATCATATCTATCACCAAGAAAATATTTTCCAACTACTTATCTTTCCTTTTTATTTCCAAGCTTTACATTCTAATCACTAATAATTATCAGTACATCTTTTTTTCTTCAAGTTTTTATTGTGAATTGAGTGATAGTTTACATGGGAGAACATCAGTTTTACACTCATCGTGTCATTACAATGATTACAATCTCATAATTATCTGTACATCTTGATTGCATATTTGATCAGTTTCTGATTGAAGAAGTTGGCAGAATTCTTCAAATTCATCATAACTGCATTACTGGTTGGTACGGTAATATGAATAATAGTGGTTTTAACAGATCTTCCTTATAGGAATATGGATATTATCCTATCACAGAATGCACTGTACTTCAAGATAGATCATATAATGTTCTTTTTGACCACAAATGTGACACCAGTCCTCTTTAATTTGTTGTTCCCAGCATAGTAAAACATGTGATTGTCAGAGTCATTAATGCCCATTCTCAGTCCATTTCAACTTACTAATGCCTATGATACTGATCTTTGTGTGTTCCATTTCATTCATTTTTGACAACTTGCAATTTTCCTATATTCATACTTTATACATTCTATGCACTGGTTATAAATGTATACATATATATGCCAAAAAGTATTACTACTGTATTTCCAGTTAATACATGCATGGATTTATTTCAACAGTTAATACATGCGTGGATTTTATTTAAACACATTAAACAAAATGTGTTTAAATATATCTATGTGATCAGTGGGTGACAGCAGGCCCGTTCTGTCACAATACATTTGTCTTGGTCTCATTTATTGTTAGGTAACATCGAGTCAATTTTTGACTCATA
>NW_006413048.1:0-712 GCF_000296735.1 Chrysochloris asiatica | reverse complement strand
CAAGGGAAACCAAGATTCAAAAGACAGCCAAGCATCTTAATATTATTTCCCCTCTTTTCCCCATTCCAACTATGTCTCAACCCCTGTATCCCAGAGCCTTATTTTTCCAAGGTTGTGCATACATCATTATTTACCTCTGTCCTACTTAGCCCATGAAAACCTGCCTAATTGTTCTCCCATCCACTTTGTTCTTCCATTCCCCTCCCCCTTCTTGGATATTTCTTCACTCCCTAGCACCCAAACTATCCTGTGTCTATTCCCTGCCCTGTGCTCCACCTTCCCCTCCCTCCCCTCACCCTACCATCCACATCCCAGTAACCAGAAAAGAAGCCACCACCACCCCGCCCCTGCTTAAGTATAGGTTCTTTTTCTTAGTCTTTTACAGTAGTGGTCCTATGTAGTATTTCTCTTTAAGTGATTGACTAATTTAACATAACATAATGTCCTCAAGGTTCACCCTTGTTTTGCAGTAGCTTGCAGCTTCCTTGTTATTCTTCAAGGTAGCATAATATTTCATTGTGTGTATGTACCACAGTTTGTTTATCCATTCTTAAGTTGATGGGCAGCACTTTGGCTGTCTCTATCTTTTTGCTATTGTAAATAGTGCTACTGTGAATATTAGTGTGCATATATCTACTCGTGTTATGGCTCATATTTCTTGTGGGTAAATACCAAGTAGAGGAATTGCTGGATCATAAGGTATTTCTATTTC
>NW_006413047.1:3096-7457 GCF_000296735.1 Chrysochloris asiatica | reverse complement strand
CTGTGAGCCTTCCAACCTTCTAAGTATTCCTTTATATGTGGTTCAGAGTTCTGGGACCAGCCCCTGAGCCTGCTTGGTCAGGTATTCTGTGTTGTTGTTGGTGGAGCTCTCTGCTATACGTCCACCCGATCCGCCATCTTGTTTGTTCCCCCCAGTCATTTGTATTTTTGACTGTTGCTTCCATCAGTGTTGATTTTGGGTCCGAATAAAATGAAATCCTTGAAAATTTCAGTCTTTTTTTTCCATTTATCATGATACTGCTTATCGGTCCAGTTGTGAGGATTTTAATATTTTTACACTAATATGTAATCCATACTGAAGGCTGAATTCTTTTATTTTCATCAGTTAGTGCTTTAACTTCTCTTTTCTTTTAGCAAACAAGGTTGTGTCATCTGCATATTGTGTTTTATTAATGAGCCTTTCTCTAGTCCTGATGTCTCAAGATACTAGATTATTTGTTTAGAATATATATATACGTGTGTGTATGTATATTTAATCTCAAGTGTGTGTTTAATTAAAAATATAAAAGTTGGAAAACATAACATGCTGTTTATCAAAAGTCCAGTTTACAATTTAAATGTACCATATTAGTTCAGGATGTTCAGGATATATACTGAATAAATATGATGAATGGATACAACATTGACATTTTGTTGTGATATTTGCCCTTGTTTTCTTGTGGCGACCTTTGAAATGTTCTGTTCACCTCCTGTACCTCCTCATTTCTTCCATTTACTTTAGCATCTCTACGCTGCAGAGCAAGTTTCAGTGTCACTTCTGATGTCCTTTTTGACCTTTTCCTTCTTTCTTGTCTTCTTTATGACTTTTTACTTTCTTCCTTGATGTCATCCTACAACTCTTCTAGCCTTATCTTTAATGTTTATAGTATCAAATCTGTTCTTCAGATGACCTCTAAATTCAGGTGGGATATAATCAGGGTCATATTTTAACTCATGTGGACTGGTTTTACTTTTCTTCAGTTTCAGTTTGAATTTGCATATGAGTAATTAAGGTCTGTTCCACAGTCTGCCCCTGGCCTTGTTTTGACTGATGATATGGAGCTTTTCCATCATCACTTTCTTCAGATGTAGTCAATTTGATCTCTATGTATTCCATCTGGTGAGGTCCATGTGTTGTCTCTTATGCTGTCTAAAGAAGGTATTTTAAATGAACAAATCATTGGTTTTTCAGATTTCTATATTGCAATCTCCAGCGTCACTTCTATCACCAAGGCCACATTTTCCAACCACTGATCCTTCCTCTTTGCTCCCAACCTTTGCATTCCAATCACCAGTAATGATATTTCCCCTTGATCTTGATTGCATGTTTGATGAATTTCTGATCAAAGAAGTTAGCAGAATTTTTCTATTACATCTTTGCTGGCTTTATTGGTTGGTGCATAAATATGATTATTAGTGGTATTAACTGGTCTTCCCTGTAGGCACATGGGTAGCTATGACAAAGAGATTCATTCATACGCATGTTCACTGCAACATGATTCACAATAGCAAAAAGATGGAAACAACATAATTGCCCTTCAGTAGAAGAATGGATAAACAAATTATGGTTCATACACAAATGGAATACGATACAGCTTTTAGAGTACTGATGAATCTGTGAGACATTTCATAACATGGATAAGCCTGGAGTACATTGCTTGGTTGGTTGCTTTTGTATTGTAGGTTCGGTTTAGACTCATGTTGCTGTTGTTAAGTGCTATCATGTCGGTTCTGACTCACAGTGATCCTGTACAGGGTTTCCAAAGTGCAGCTGTTGGGTTTTAACTGACAACCTTGTCGTTCATAGTTCAGTGCTGATCTTACAGCACCACATCATGATTCCAAAATGATAGAAGGATATTTGAAAACATAATTTTTGTTGAAGGACAAAACAACAAGAAAGAAACTCAACAAAGATACGGAGGAATTAAACCGCACAATCAACTAACTGAACCTCATAGACATCCAAAGAGCACTCTGCCCAAAAATAGTTCACCCTCCAGGGCTCATGGGACATTTTCTAGAATAGATCCTATGTTAGGCCACAAAGCAAACCTCAATAAATTTAAACACATCAAAATGCTACAAAGCATTTTCTCAGCTCACAATGCTATAAAATTAGAAATCAATAATAGATAGATCAAGGGGAAAAAATCAAATACATGGAAATTAAATAACACCCTACTTAAAAGCTACTGGGTAATAGGACAAATAAAAAATGAAATTGAAAAATTCCTAGAATCAAATGAGAATGAAAACACTAGAGACTATAATAGGGATTCTGAGACTGTGAATTGTTTTAGTAACAAAATGTCTCATCTTTGTCCTGTGGAGTGGCTGGTAGATTCGAACTGCTAATCTTGTGGCTAGCAGACCAATTTATAAACCACTACACTAGCAGTGGTCTGAGTGAAATAAGTCAGTCACAAAAGGATATTTTATGAGACACACTATAAAGAGCCAAGTAAAGGTTTACACACAGAAAGAAACATTATTTAAAGATTATTAGGAGTCCTGATGTGGTGCTGTAGGATAAGCACTGGACTGCTAACCACAAAGTAGGCAGTTCAAACCCATCACTCACCTCTTGGAACCCCTATACAGGGACTCTATCAGTCAGAATTGACTCAATAGCACTTCCCACACAAAAGGGTGGGAAGGGAAAGAAAAATCATTGAATAGAGAACAGACACGCATTAACTTGGGTGATGGGAAAGACAATATACAAAATGGTGCAGGTCAGCACAATATGACTGAGGTAAAGGAGGGCACACAACAGTGCTAGGGAACAATGATAAACTCTGTGACATAATTGACCCTGCTATAACAATAATAGCAAACAATTTATGAGTGGATACAGGCAGGTATCCAAGTTGAATGGTGAGGGATGACATATGGGAGTACATTCAAGAGTATGTATGTATAGGTTTGGTCAAGGCTACTTCTCTATGTGTATTTGTTGTTGTTAAGTGCCGTTGAGTTGAGTCAGCTCTGATTCATAGCCACCCTGTTTTGTGTTTCCAAGGAACGACCAGCTGTTGGATTTCAATCTTTAGACTTATGGTTGGCAGTCCAATTCTTACCCTACAGTGCCACACTAGTACTCCTGTATTTGTATGTGCTGCTAAAAATGGTGGTGGTGGCGGTGGTGGTTGTGGGCCGTGGAGTTGGTTCTGACTCACAGTGACCCTGTACAGGGTTTTTGAGGCTGTAAATCTTTCCGTGAGCAGAAAGCCTCTTCTTCCTCCCACGGAATAGCTGGTAGTTTTAGCCAGATTAGTAACCAGTATGTTACCAGAGCTCCTTGCTACTACAAATTGTTGTTGTTGTTGTTATGTGCCGTGGAGTCGGTTCTGACTCATAGCGACCCTGCACAGGGTTTCTGAGGCTGTTAATCTTTACGGGAGCAGAAAGCCTCATCTTTCTCCAGCGGAGCAGCTGGTAGTTTCGAACTGCTGACCTTGTGGTTTGCAGCCCGATTCGTAACCACTACGTTACCAGAGCTACTACCAGAGCCCGATTCGTAACCACTACGCTACCAGATCCATATGTATTGTAGAGCACACACAGGGCAAAGCTATGAAATCTTCTTAGCCATAACCAAACACTTAGAGCCACTGAAGCACTGGACTTCTGGGATTTTGACTTCAGTCAAGGGACACGTAGGTCAAATGTCATAAAATATTCCACAAGGCAATGTTCTGCATCCTACTTGAGTAATGAGTGACTGATAGATTTGAACTGCTGACCTTGTGGATAGCAGTTGAGTTTATAATCCACAACTGCCAAAAGAACTAACAAATGTGTGTTGGAAGAAGTGCAGCCAGAGTGCTCCTTGGAGGCCAGGATGGCCAAACTTCGACTCTCATACTTCGGACATCTTGTCAAGAGGGACCAATCGATGGAGAACAATATCCTGTTTGGTAAGATGGAAGGTCGGAGAAAAAGAGGAAGACCCTTAGCAAGATGGATTGGCAAAGTGGCAGCATCAATGGGCTCAAGTATAGCAACAATTGTGAGCTTGGCCCAGGACTGGGCAGTGTTTTGTTCTGTTGTACATAGGGTCACTATGAGTCATTACTGACTCAATAGCACGTAACAATAACAACATGCTATCAGGACTCCTTAGATATATGAGCGTTCAAAAACTTCACAGAAAAATTTCAGTATCTTTTAATTCAACTTTTCCATGAATGTTTTGAAATCGTTCATATTAGAAGGTTATTGTCACATAATTCAGAGGCAATAATTCCAATATTTTTTTAAAAGCAACCAGTTTTTCATAACTAGATTTATCATCTCTAATGTTCCTAGGTTTGCTGAACAGTGTATAAGCAAACATAACACATTTAAAAAACTAAA
>NW_006413047.1:0-1517 GCF_000296735.1 Chrysochloris asiatica | reverse complement strand
GTATAAGGTGTGAGGTGAAGGTCTTGTTTCAATCTTTTGCATTTCCAACCCTCGCAATCAGTCCTCGTAACCATTAGTCACTATTGTATCACAAGAGACCTATCTGCATCTCCTTTCATCAGCCCCACCCAGACAGATTGGATACTACTCAGTGGAGGTTCTACCTTCCTCCACACTCTGTAGATCTAGGTTCATGCTTGAAAGCTTCTAAGGCAGTCATTTCTTGCCTTTGTAGCCCTCCACATTTTGGGTAGCCAATGTCCAAGTTGCCCCATTCCTGTCTACTCTACAGTGGGAATGATCCTCACTGTAAAGAGGTGTTCCCTCTTTTGAATGACTGCATCCATAGGTGTAGGTCAAGTTCATCAAATTGTATCAGATTACTGTATTTTTCCTCCTCTTTCTTTTTCTAGTTGACCTCTGATCATCCAGTCATTGAAGCCAAGTCAAGTGGGTTATTACCTGCAAGTGTGCATGTTCTTATGCATATGCCCTCTCTTCTTGTCAGCTGGATGCTTCACTCTCTACTCTAGTCCTCTGTGGCTATGTCACCGACTCTGGGCTCAAGAGACCCCAGGTCTTGCCACACTGCTGGTCAACCAGGTCTCCACCCGGGTTCACAGAAGTCTATTGAATGTTGTAGGGCTTAGCTCACAACTTCACTGCTGTTTTTCCCTCACTTCCCCTTATCGGTGATGAACATGATCACCAATCACAGGGTGTATTCCTATTGAGTCTTAGTCTTAGAAGGGGGTTTGCCCTGAGGGGACCTAAACACTTGGCTTGATGTCTCCTGAGCAAACAACTTGCTTGTTCTTGTAGTAATCAGTCAGACTGCCTATATTATTTTGTATTTTTCCTGTTGGTTTTCTTTCAAGAAGTATCTTCTGTTCTTTGAGCAACTCCAGGCTGGTCTGCTTGTCCTTTGAAGTAGAAATTTCCCACCTCAGAAGATTCTGGATGCTTTTCATGATTCCTTCTATATTCTTATGTAATGCAGAGGCTCTGCAGGAAGCCTCTTTCAGTGGGTATGTTGTAGCCCCATTTTAGGTATTTCAATTAGTTATTTTCTAAGATGGCAGGTCAGGTAGACGTGCAGTGAGGAGCTCCATCACCAACACAGAATACCAACCAAGCAAGCTCAGGGGATGTTGCTAGAACTTTGAACCATGTATAAAGAATATTTATAAGATTGGAAGGCTTACAGCTAGGGGTATTTGTAGCAGAATCAAGAAATCCATTGCTTTCTGATACAAGATGCCAAGCTACTCCCGGAGCCGCCATCTTGGGAGAGACCAAGTGGGGGAAGGATCAAAACAGCCATGGACACCTGACAGAAGCCTGGAGATACAGGTGTGAACATTCTTTTTTGTTTTTTTTTGGTATCTGTTCATTGGTCTCTCGATATCTGCACACTTCCACTCTGGTGACAGGAGGGGATGCCTGAGCGAATGGACACCCCACCGCCACCCCTGGAAGGTTCTACTACACATGTGAACAGAACGCCAAAATTTAAA
>NW_006413046.1:6699-7319 GCF_000296735.1 Chrysochloris asiatica | reverse complement strand
TTTCATTGCTATGGTTACAATCCCCTCCATGCATCATCAACCATCCAAAGGGTATACACTATAAGCATGCCCCCCGGTCATCAGCACACAGTCCCTCTCCCTCTCTGGGTCTAAAGTCCCCAACAGCTCCATCTCTCCACGTCATTGTCTCTGCCTCCATCTCTTGCATTACTGCTTCTCTGGGTAGGATCCCACTCTCCACTCTTCTCCCTTGATGGTCCCAGGGACCTCCACTCCTAGGCTGAAAAGTTAATCACTCCCCTCCTTGCTAAAAAAAATCTACCTTTACAATTCCAACCCTCACAATCAGTCCAGATAACAATTATTCACTATTGTATCACAAGAGATCCATTTGGATTTCATTTCATCAGCCCCGTCTAGACAGATTGTATACTACTCAGTGGGGATTCTACCTTCCTCCATGCCCTATGAATCTAGCTTCCCTCTTAAAAGCTTGTAAGCCAGTAATTTCTTGCCCCCCACCCCCCATTTTGGGTAGCCAATGTCCAAGTTGCCCATCCCTGTCTACTCTGTGTATGGAGGGGGTGGGAATGATCCTTGCTGTAATGATCTGTTCCCTCTTTGAGCTACTGCATCCATAGGTATAGGTCAATGTTGCA
>NW_006413046.1:2838-4994 GCF_000296735.1 Chrysochloris asiatica | reverse complement strand
TTTTTGATTTTTAGTATATCCCAATCATCTATTTTGTCTACTTTTGTTTGTGTAGTTTTCAAAATGTTTTCTAGTCAACGTATTCCCTGCATTAGTGTTCTCACATTTGTCCCTATTTTTTGATTGATGACTTTTATAATTTTGGGATTCACATTTAGGTCTTTATCCATGCTTAATTGGTTTTTGTATAAGGCGTGAGGTAAAAGTCTTGTTTTAATCTTTTGCATGTTACTTTCCAGTTCTGCCAGCACCATCTGTTGAAGAGACTATCACCTCCCCATGAGATATAACTAGGTCCTCTGTCAAAAATCAGTTGGCTGTATGTGGATGGGTTAATTTCTGGATTCTCAATTCTGTTCCATTGATATATTTATCTTTCATTGTATCAGTACTAGGCTGTTTTGACCACTGGAGCCATGTAATAAATTTTGAAGTCGGGGAGTGAGAGGTTTCCAATATTCTTCTTCTTATTCAGTGCTTTCCTTATCCTGGGTTTCTTTCTTTTTCATCTAAAGTTTGTAATTGTTTTTTCCATCTCTTTGAATAATGTTGTTGGAAACAGGATTGGGATTGTATTTTATGTGTATGTTGTATTTTCATTCTAATTTGTTTCTAGGAACTTTGTGAATTAACGTTTAATTTCTTCTACTACGCAGTGGCTTTTCAGCAGGGTGTTATTCAGTTTTCAATGTATTTGACTTTCTTTTCTTGGTCTTCTTATTGTTGATTTCTAATTTGATAGCATTGTGGTCTGAGAAGATACTTTGTAGTATTTTGATATTTTAAAATTTATGGAGGTTTATTTTGTGGCCTGACACATGGTCTATTCTGGAAAATGTTCCATGTGCACTGGAGAAGAATGTGTATTGTGTTGTTGTTGGGTTGAATGTTCTGTACACATCTATTAGGACCAGCTGGCTGATTGTGTTGTTTAGTTCTTCTGTGTCTTTGTCAAGTTTCTTTCTGGTTGTTCTATCCATTTTGAAAGTGGTGTATTAATATCGTCCATGGTTATTGTAGATTCGTCTATTTCTTTCTTCAAATCTATTAGAGTTTGCTTTATATATTTTGGCGCTCTTTCATTGTGAGCATAGATATCTATTATGGTTATGTCATTTTGTTCAATTGTCCCTTTAATCATGAGATAATGTCCATCTTTATCTATTATGCTGGGTTTTGCCTTAAAGTTTACTTTATCAGAAATTAGTATTGCCTCTCCTGTTAATTTTTTATTGCAATTACCTTGGTATATTTTTCCATCCTTTGATTTTAATCTGTTTTTGTCTCTGTGTATAAGATGTGTCTCTTGCAGACAGCATATTGAAGGATCTTGTTTTCTTATCCATTCTGCCACCCTATGTCTCCTAACTGGTGCCTTTAATCCATTTACACTCATTGTAATTATCTATTCTTGTTGTTGTTAAGTGCATTGAGTCTGTTCCAACCCATAGCGACCCTGTATAGGGTTTCCAAGGAGCAGCTGGTGACCTTGAACCACTGACCTTGCAGTTCAAATGGCTTTGCAATCTGGCACATTAACCCACAGCGCCACACCAGGATTATCTATAGGTATGGATTAATTACTGCCATTATGTTTGTTTTTTTGTGGTGCTGCTGTTTTCTTTGTTCTGTGTGTCTTCCTTTGCTGACTTCATGCTTTTTTGTGTTCTTTCTTGTGAGTTTCCTCATAGTTTTAATGTTCTTCTTAGATTTTCATTTTCTTGGTATGCTATGAAATGTTCATTTTCTTTCAGGTTACCTTATATTCCATTACTTTCCCCCTCCATTTAGTGGAGTGTATTTTATCCTGTAATCTACCTGACCTTATCACCATCTGGATCTTTGTTCCTATGTGTTTACCTTCTTTTACATTGTAATTGTTTTCATCATAGACTGGCCACCCAGATTTTCTGAGTTTTTGTTGTTGTTTTTTTTTTTTTGGTTTTTTTGTTTTTAGTTTTGTTCTGTTCTCGACTCTTCCTTCTGTTGATTTCATTCTGGGAGGTGCTGTCATGTATGCCAATCTCTGGTTGTTGTCTGTTCTTGTTGGTTCTCAGTCCACAGAACTCCCTTTAGGATGTTTTGTAGAGCAGGGTTGAATTTGTTAGCTTCTGATGATTCTGGAATGTTTTGATTATACCATTGTAATTGATTGA
>NW_006413046.1:0-2154 GCF_000296735.1 Chrysochloris asiatica | reverse complement strand
CTTATTTTTCTCAACTCCATTGTATAGTGTTTTGATTCATTTTATTATGATTTTTCTGAATTCCTTCTCAGGCATTCCCAAAGCCTGCCCATCTTCCAGTATATAGTGTAGTTCCACTTTCAGATCATTTGCCTCAGTCACTTTATCTCGTTTCTGGACATGTACTGATATGGTCATCTGTTTCTGGTTGTGGGGGGTATTTCAGGAGTTAGCTTTGGCCTTAATACTTAGATGGTTGTGTTTTTGATATTTTTTACATTTTCTGATTGCCTCCAGGTAGATGTGATCAGGAGATGAGCTTCCCTTTTCACTCTTCTTCCCCAGAAATTTCAAGATGCCACTGTTCGTCATTAGACGTAATAACTCAGGATTTAATTTTAAACTTACTTCCTTTTTAGTCTGCCTGTCCTGCTGCACAGCCTGCATTCAGGCCTTTTTCCTAGTGATAAACAGTCCAGGGCCAGCTGTGGCTGTTTTGAGCTGCTATTTGGTTTTAAGTAGAAACTTTTACTTTAAATTTCAAGGAGATCTGTGTGCAATCATAGTAGAACCCTCCTGAGATGGGGGTGGGGTGTTCACTCACTCAGGAACCCCCTCTAGTCACCTGAATGGGGTTGCACAGACATCAAGAAACCAATGAACATATATATATATATAAAGAATGTCTGCACCTTTATCTCCATGGTTCTGTCAGGCATCTGTGGTTGCTCTGATCTTTCCCCAGCTTGGTCTCACCCAAGATGTTGGCTCAGGGAGCAGCTGAGCATCTTGGATTAGAAAGCACTGGATTTCTTGCTTTTGCTACAAATTCCCCTAGCTGTAAGCCTTCCAACCTTCTAAATATTCCTTTATATGTGGTTCAGAGTTCTGACACCATCCCCTGAGCCTGGTTGGTCTGGTATTCTGTGTTGTTGCTGATGGAGCTCCTCCTTGCACTTCTACTCAATCTACCATCTTGTTTGTTCTCTCTCAGTCAGTATTTTGAACTACTACATCCATAAATATAGGTCAAGTTCATCAAATTGTAGCAACTTACAGTTGTTTCCTTTATAAAAAATTTTAATTTTCCTGTAGTTGAGTTCTCATCATCAAGCCATTGAAGCTAAGTCAAATGGATACTATCTGCAAGTTTGAACATTCTTGTGCATCTCCCCTCACTTCATAGCAGCTGGACGCTTCACTATCAGTTTTAGTCTTCTTGTTCATGGGCTGCAGAGTCCCCAGGTCTCACCATACTTCAGACCAACCTGCACTTACTCTTTTCTCTCTCATTTCCAGGTCAATTGGAGTCTATGGAATGTGGTTGAACTCAGCTCACATCTTCATTGCTGCCTTTCCCCCTCTTCCACTCACCAGTAGATCTACATGGTTACCAGCAAGTTTACATGCCTGCTCATGCATTCCCTTTGAGTTTCAGTCTTGGAGGGGGGGTGTCCTGAAGCGACTTGATTGCTGGCCTTGATGGCTCCCTGGTGAACAACTTGCTTGTTCTTACAGTAGCCAATCAGACTGCCACTTTTGGATTTTCCTGCTGGTCTTTCTTTCAAGAAGTATCATCTGTTCCTCTAGCTACTTCTGGCTGGTCTGCTTGTCCTTCAAGTGGGATGCCCCAAGTCAGAAGGTTCTATGTGGAGCTCAGGATTCCACCTAAGGTCCTATACACTACAAAGGCTCTGCAATAAGCCTATCTCAGTGGGCAAGTTCTAGAACCGCTTTTAGGTATTCCAATCAGTTATAGGCTGAAGACAGGTTTACATGCTTTCCTATATTCCTTTCTATCCCACTCAAGTGTCAATTTTCAATGGTAGTCAAGGGAAAACAACATTCATAAGACAGTCAAGCATCTTAATATTACTTCCCCTCTTTTATCCTTGCCTTGACCCCTGTATCACAGAGCCATTTTCCCATAGTTGCTCATACATAACTATTTACCTCTGTCCCATTTAGCGTAGTGGTTACGAGTCAGCCTGCTAACCTAAAGGCCAGCAGTTTGAAACTACCAACTGTTCCGTGGGAGAAAGATGAGGCTTTCTGCTCTCATAAAGATTTACAGCCTCAGAAACTACATTCAAGGTCACTGTGAGTAGGAAACAACTCCATGGCATACCACCACCACCACCACCACCACCACCACCACCACCACCACCACCACCA
>NW_006413045.1:6350-7077 GCF_000296735.1 Chrysochloris asiatica | reverse complement strand
TGGTTATGTGCCGTGGAGTCAGTTCCGACTCATAGCGACCCTGTACAGGGTTTCCGAAGCTGTAAATATTTACGGGAGCAGAAAGCCTCATCTTTGTCCCATGGAACAGTTGGTAGTTTTGAACTTCTGACCCTGAAGTTTGCAGCCCGATTTGTAACCACTATGTTGTTGTTATGTGCTGTGGACTTGGTTCCGACTCATAGCAACACTGTACAGGGTTTCCAAGGCTGTAAATCTTTACAGGAGCAGAAAGCCTCATCTTTCTCCCATGGAACAGTTGGTAGTTTTGAACTTCTGACCCTGAAGTTTGCAGCCCGATTTGTAACCACTATGCTACCAGAGCTCCTTTGTAACCACTATAGGCAATATGTATTTTGGTTACTTTCTTTAAGGCTTCTATGGGCAATATGGGAGTTCTGATGTGGTGCTGTGGATTAATGCACTGGGCTACAAAGTTGGTTTGAACCACAAGGTCGGAAGTTCAAGCTCACCAGCCTTTCCTTGGAAACACTATACAGGGTATAGGGTGTATCTATACAGTCCACTACGCGTCTGTCAGTTTGTCATACTGTGGTGGCTTATGAGTTGCTGTGATTCTGGATGCTATGCCACTGGTGTTTTAAATACCAGCAGGGTCACGCTGGTGGACAGGTTTCAGATGAGCTTCCAGACGAATATAGACTAGGAAGAAGGAGAGACAAACTACTTATGAATAGTCGCTGAAAAC
>NW_006413045.1:4168-4895 GCF_000296735.1 Chrysochloris asiatica | reverse complement strand
GAAGAGATCCGTATTAGTGCCCATTTCCAAAGAGAGGTGACCCAACAGAATGCAGAAATCATCGGACAATCTCTTTGATATCCCATGAGACTAAAGTTTTGCTAAAGGTACTACAGAAACGGCTGCAAGCATACATTGACAGAGAACTTCCAGAGGTCCAAGCTAAATTCAGAAGGGGCTGTGGAATGAGGAATATCATTGCTGATGTCCAATGGATCTTGGCTTAAAGCAGAGAATTTCAGAAAGATGTTATAGATATACTGCGTTTTGTTTATCCACGCATCATTTGATTAAATGGAACACATAAAAATCTATATTCTAAGTGTTAGTGAGCTGAAATGAACTAGTTATACGCCATTTTGAATCTGACAGTCATTTGGTTTGCTATGCTTGTAATGACAA
Organism: Chrysochloris asiatica; assembly: GCF_000296735.1. Lineage (NCBI taxonomy): Eukaryota > Metazoa > Chordata > Mammalia > Afrosoricida > Chrysochloridae > Chrysochloris > Chrysochloris asiatica. The sequence continues at coordinate 4,493 of NW_006413045.1, read as the reverse complement.
ATTGAGGAAGAATGGTGTTGCATTCCTCATCAAAAAGAATATCAATATCTGTCTTGAAGTATAACACTGTCAGTGATAGGATAGTATCAATATGTCTACAAGGAAGACCAATCAATACCACTATTATTCAAGTTTACACAGCAACCACTAAAGTCAGTGATGATGAAATTGAAGAAGTATACCAACATTTTCAGTCTGAAATCGTTCAAACATGCAATGCAGATGTGTTGATAATTACTGGTGATTAGAATAAAAAGGTTGGAAACAAAGAGGAAGGATCAGTAGTTGGAAAATATGGCCTTGGTGATAGAAATGATGCTGGAAA
>NW_006413045.1:0-3750 GCF_000296735.1 Chrysochloris asiatica | reverse complement strand
ACAATGTCAAATAGTATAACAAAGTGTGCAAAGATCTGAAGTTAGAAAACCAGAAGGGAAGAACACTTTCAGCATTTCTCAAGCTGAGGGAACTGAAGAAAAAATTCAAGCCTTGACTTGAAATATTGAAGGATTCTATGGGCAAAATATTTAACGATGCAGAAAGCATCAAAAGAAGATGGAAAGAATACACAGAATCAGTGCACCAAAAAGAAATGGTTAATGTTCAACCGTTTGAAGAGGTAGCATTTTATCAATAGCCAATGATACTGAAGGAAGAGGTCCAAGGTGCATTGAAGGCAATGGCAAAGAACAAGGCACGGGGAATTGATGGAAAACAAATTGAAATCTTTCAACAAATTGATTCAGCACTAGAGGCACTCACTCATCTATGTCAAGAAATTTGGAAGACAGCTACCTGGCCAATGGACTGGAAGAGGTTAATATTTGTGCCCATTCCAGAGAGCAGTGACCCAATGGAAGGCGGTAATCATTGGACAATATCATTAATATCCCATGCAAGCAAAATTTTGCTAAAGATAACACAAAAATGGCTGCAATCAAACATTGACAGGGAACTTCAAGAGGTTCAAGCCAGATTCAGAAGAGTTCTGAGGGATATCATTACTGATGTCAGATCATGGCTGAAAACAGAGAATACCAGAACAATGTTTACCTGTGCTTTATTGACTACACAGTAGCTTTCGGTTGTGTTGATCACGACAACTGTGGACAAATTGTGAAGTATGAGCATTCCAGAACATTTAATTGTGCTCACGAGGAATCTGTACATAGACCAAGAGGCAGTTGTTTGAACAGAACATGGCAACATTGACGGGTTTAAAATTATGAAAGATGTGTGCCAGGGTTATATTCTTTCACCATACTTACTCATTTGTTATTCTGAGTAAAACATTTTAGAAGCTGGATTATGTGAAGAAAAATGTAGTATCAGGATTGGAGGAAGACTCATTAACAATCTGTGATATGAATATGATACTATATGATACTACTTTGCATGCTGAAAGCAAAGAGAACCTAAAATACCTTCTGATGAAGATCAAAGATTATAGCCTTTAGTATGGTGTGCACCTCAACATAAAGAAAACAAAAAACCTTACTACTGAACCAATAAATAACATCATGATGAACCATCAACACATGGAAGCAGCAGTCAAGAAATCAAATGATGTATTGTATAGGCAAATCTGCTGCACAAGACCTCTTTAAAGCGTTCAAAAGCAAAGATGTCAGTTTAAGGACTAAAGTGCATCTGACCCAAGCTGTGGTATTTTCTCCTCCTATACATGTGAAAGTTAGACAGTAAATAAGAAAGACTGTAAAAGAACGTATGCACTGGAATTATGGTGTTCAAGGAGAATATTAAAAGTACCATGGACTGCCAATAGAACAAACTGATCTGTGTTGGAAGAATTACAGCCAGAATGCTACCTGGAAGCCAGGATGACCAGACTTAGTCTCTCATACTTTGGACATATTGTCAGGAGGGACCAGTCCCTGGAGAAGGACATCATGTTTGGTAAAGTGGAGAGTTGGAGAAAAAAGCTAAGACCCCTAACTAGATGGATTGGCACAGGGACAGCAGTGACGGGCACCAATGTAGCAATGATTGTAATGTGGACCCAGGACTGGGCAGTGTTTTGTTCTGTTATGTATAGGGTAGCTATGGTTTGGTGCTGACTTAATGACACCTAACAACAACAACGGGTGTCCTGGTGTGGTGCTGTGGGCTAATGCGTCAGTCTGCAAAGTCATTTGAATCGCAAGGTCAGTGGTTCAAGCTCACCAGCGGCTCTTTGGAAACCCTGTACAGGGTCACTATGGGATGGCATCGACTTGACGGCACTTAACAACAACAACAACAATAGGGAAAATATTAATCATAGTGGTGGTGGTTGTGTGTTGTCAAGTTGATTCTGACTCATACTGACCCTGTATAGGATTTTGGAGGCTGTGAATCTTTTCAGGAGCAGAAAGTCTCATCTTTCTCCTGCGGAACAACTTGTAGAATCAAAATGCTGACGTTTCAGCCAGCAGCCGAGCTTGTAATCCACTAGACTACAAGGGCTCCTTATTGAATGATATAGGAAGCATCGAAAGGAGATGGAAGGAATGTACAGTCATTGTACCAAAAATAATTGGTTGGTATTCAACCATTTCAGGAAGTAACAGTAAACAAGAGTCTAGGAATTGACAAAATACCTATGGAAATGTTTTCATAAACTGATGCAGTGTTGGAAATACTCATTAGTCTATACCTAGAAATTTGGAAGATAGTTACTTGGCCAACTGACAGGAAGTGATCCATATTTGTGCCCATTCCAAAGCAAGATGATCCAACGGAATGCAGAAGTTATTAGACAGTATCATTAATATCACATGCAAGTAAAATTTTGCTGAAGAAAATTCAAAACTGGTTGCAAAAGCTCATTGACAAGGCAGCTCCCTGAAAATCAAGCTGATTTCAGAAGATGATGTGGAATGAGGGATATCACTGTTGACCTCAGATGGATCTTGGCTGAAAGCAGAGAATACCAGAGAAATGTTTAGTTGTGTTTTAGTGAGGATCATAGCTACTGTGGATAGCATTGTGAAGAATGAGAATTTCAGTACACTTCATTGTGTTCTTTTAAAAACTATACATAGACCATGAGGCAGTTGTTTTAAGAGAATTGCATGGATACTGCATGGTTGAAAATCAGGAAAGGTGTGCATCAGGGTTGATCCTTTCACCGTTCTTATTTAATCTGTATGCTGAGCAAATAATCTGAGAAGCTTCACTGTATGTAGACCGCAGCATCAGTATAGGAGAAAGTCTCACAAACAATTTGCAATGTGGAGATGACACAATCATACTTGATATAAGTGAAGAGGATTTGAAATACTTATTAATGATGTCAAAGAATACAGCCTTTGTTTTCTTGCTTACAACTGGACCAATAAACAACATCATGATAAACAGAGAGAAGCCTGAAGTTGTTAAGGGTTTCATTTGACTTGGATCCACAATCAATGCTGGTGGGAGCAACAGTCAAGAAATTAAAAGATGCATTAGGCAAAAGTGCTGTGTAAGACCTCTTTAAAGTGTTCAAGAGCAAAGATGTCACTTTGAGGTCTAAGCTGTGTCTGAGTCAAACCATGGTAATTTCAATGGCCTTATATGCATATGAAACTGGACAATGAATAAGGAATGAATGAATAAGGTCTTGAGAAGAATGGATGCATTTGAATTGAGGTTTTGGCAAAGATTGCTGAATGGCAAATAACACAATGGGCTGCCAAAAGAATAAACAAATCTGCCTTGGCAGAAGTGCTGTCAGAATACTCTTCAGAAGTGGTGATGGCGAGATTTTGTCACATGTACTTTGGCCATGTTGTCAGGAGGGACCGATCCTTGGAGAACATTATACTTGGTGAAGTAGAGAGAGGGTCATCAAACAAAAGAAGATCCCCAATGAGATGGATTGATCCAGTGGCTGCAACAAAGGGCTCAAACATAACAACAATCGTGAGGATGACACAGGACCAGGCAGTGTTTTATTCTGTTGTACATAGTATCTCTGTGAATCAGAACTGACTTGATGATACCTAACAACATTATTTGTGCCGATTCCAAAGAGAGGTGACCCAATGAAATGCGGAAATCACCGGACAATCTCTTTGATATCTCAAGCGAATAAAGTTTTTCTAAAGGTAATACAGAAACGGCTACAATCATACATTGACAGA
>NW_006413044.1:6813-7326 GCF_000296735.1 Chrysochloris asiatica | reverse complement strand
ATTATGCTGAGTGAAATTAGTCAGTCACAAAAAGAGAAATACTGCATAGTACCACTACTTTAAAAGACTAAGAAAAAGAAATTATACGTAAAGGGGATAGGGGGAAGTCTTTGTTGGTTGTTGGGAAGTTGGTGATGGGTGGGGGGAAGGGGGGAGGGCAGAGCACAGGGTAGGAATTGGACACAGAAGAGCTTGGGTGCTAGGGAGGGGGGCAATATACAGGGAGGATGAGGAAAGTGGAGAAACGTGGCAGATGGGAGAACAATTGGGCATGATCGAAAGGGCTAAAAGGGACAGAGATAAAGGACGATATATGCACAGCCTTGGAATGGGGCGGGGGGGAATCATGTTACGATGCTTGACTGTTTTTTGTTTGTTTGTTTTAATCTTGGTTTCCCTTGTATTATAATATAGAGTAGACACTAGAGAGGGAGAGAAAGGAATAGTCAGAAACACCACACTTAGAAGGCTTGTAAGTCCATCTTCTGCCTATGACTGATTGGAATACCTAAA
>NW_006413044.1:4526-5015 GCF_000296735.1 Chrysochloris asiatica | reverse complement strand
AGAATAACTAAAAAACACAATCAGCCAACTGGACCTCATAGATGTGTACAGAGCATTCAACCCCAAAACTGTACAATACACATTCTTTTCCAGTGCACATGGAACATTCTCCAGAATAGACTATGTCTTAGGCTACAAAACAAATCTCCATAAATTTATAAATATCAAAATACTACAAAGCATCTTCTCAGAATACAATGCTATCAAATTAGAAATCAACAATAGGAAGACAAAAGAAATAAAATCAAATACGCGGAAACTGAATAATACCCTGCTGAAAAGCCACGTGGTAGTTGAAGAAATTAAACATGAATTCACAAAATTCCTAGAAATAAATGAGAATGAAAATACAATATACCAAAATCTTTGGGAAATGGCGAAAGCGGTGCTGAGAGGAAAATTTATTTCAATAAACGCACACATCTAAATAGAAGAAAGAATCAAAATTAACTCATTAACACAGCATCTACAACAATTAGAAACAGACCA
>NW_006413044.1:0-3311 GCF_000296735.1 Chrysochloris asiatica | reverse complement strand
TATAAGATCAACATACAAAAATCAGTTGGATTCCTCTATACCAAAAACGACAGCATTGAAAAGGACATTAGGAAAGCAATACCATTTACAATAACCACCCAAAGGATGAAATAGCTTGGAATAAATGTAACCAGAGAAACAAAGAACTTACACAAAGAAAACGACCAAATACTACTACAAGAAACCAAAAGAGACCTATAAAAATGGAAGAATGTACCATGCTCCTGGATAGGAAGACTTATCATTGTGAAAATGTCAATACTTCCAAAAGCAATTTACACATATAATGCAAACCCAATCCAGATTCCAACAACATTCTTCAAAGAGATGGAAAAGACAAGTACAATCTTTATATGAAAAGGAAAGAGACGCAGGATAAGCAAAGTACTGCTTAAGAAGAAGAATAAAGCTGGAAATCTCTCACTCCCCAACTTCAAAATTTACTACACAGCTCCAGTGGTCAAAACAACTTGGGACACCACCGAGTCCTCTGCCTAGAGCAGCCCATGAGTGGCAGAGGGAAGTACCCGCTTTCCCTCTCCCAACCTCCTGTGCCCACTGAATAGGCTCCCAGAAATGTCGACAGAGGTGCTTCACCTGCTGTCCCAATGCCCGTCATTACGCTTTCATCCGCCCACCAAGTAACTCTGGAATGCCGCCTAAAGCATTATAGGACTGAGTACCTGCAGGGGACCAAAAGTGCTGATAGACGACTATCCCAGACAGAGCTGCTGCCCAAGGGAAGCAAGTAGGAACTACGGGATTATGTCTTCTACCTAGCTGTGGGGAACTATCAGTTCAAGGAATATGACAAGGCCCTGAGGTATGTGTGACGGCTGCTGCAAAACCTTAGAAAAACCAGGCCAAGGAGCTGGAACAACTCATTGACAAGGCCATGAAGAAAGATGGACTGGTGGGCATGGCCATTGTTGGTGGCATGGCCCTAGGTGTGGCAGGACTCACTGGCCTCATCGGACTTGCTGTATCCAAGTCCAAATCCTGAACACAACTGCAGCTCTTTTGCCTGGGGGCGACAGCCTGGCCCAAGCTCACAGGGAAAGAAGCATACTGAGTTTGGGGTCTAGGCATGAAGGACACTCGGTAGCCCATCCTCACTGGCCCTTCCCTGTTCCTGCCATGCTCCTCTGTCTTTTGTGGACATCAGCCTCCTCTCCCCTAAAACCTATCATGCAGCCGCAAATCATGTGCATTAGGATGAGTATAAATAAAATCAGGCTTTCGCTTGGGGCGGGGGCGGGGGGACAGCTTGGTACTGGTACAATGAAAGATACATTAATCAAAGGAACAGAATCAAGAATCCAGAAAGTAACTGATTTTTGACAAAACATCTAAATATATTGCATGGTGAGGTGGTAGTCTCTTCAAGAGATGGTGGTGGCATAACTGGAAAGTGATATGCAAAAGTTTGAAACAAGACCTTCACATCATATCTTATACAAAAACCAACTCAACATGGATTAAAGACCTGAATATGAATCCCAGAATTATGAAGGCTATCAATGAAAAAATAGGGACAAATGTGAGGGCACTAATTCAGGGAATACACAGACTACCAAACATTGTAAAAACTGCACAAACAAAAGTAGACAAAATAGATGAGTGGGACATACTAAAAATTAAAAACTTATGTGCATCAAAAGACTTGAACAGAAAAGTAAAAAGGGAACCCAGAGAATGGGAAAAAATCTTTTGCAATGACACATCAGACAAGGGAATCATTTCTAAAATATATAGGAAACTACAACACCTCTACACGAAAAAGACAAATAACCCAATAAAAAAATGGGCACAGGACATGAACAGACACTTCACAAAGGAGGAGATCCAGGCAGCCGACAAACATATGAAGAAATGTTCATGATCACTAGCCATTAGAGAGATGCAAATCAAAACAACAATGAGATATCATCTCACTCCAGCAATAACAGCAAAGATCAAAAAGTAGAGGACAATAAATACTGGCGGGGATATGGCGAGACTGGGACACTCCTGCATTGCTGGTGGGACTGCAGAATGGTCCAACCTCTCTGGAAAGCAATATGGCGCTTACTCAGAAGGTTGGAAATAGAAATACCTTATGATCCAGCAATTCCTCTACTTGGTATTTACCCATAAGAAATACGAGCCATAACACAAGTAGATATATGCACACCAATGTTCATTGCACTATTTACAATACCAAAAAGATGGAGACAGCCAAAGTGCCCATCAGCTGAAGAATAGATTTAAAAAACTGTGGTACATACACACAATGGACCCTGAAAAATAACAAGGAAGCTGCAAGCCACTGCTTAACATGGATGAACATTGAGGACACTATGTTGAGTGAAATTAGTCACAAAAGGAGAAATACTACGTAGGACCACTACTGTAAAAGACTAAGAAAAAGAACCCATACTAAAGGCGGGTGGATTCTTTGCTAGTTGCTGGGATGTGAGGGGGTGGTGTGTCTGATGTGTCACTGCAAAAGAATTTTTCCCAATCGGCGGGTTCCCTTTTTACTCTTCTGGTGAAGTCTTTTGATGCACATAAGTTTTTAATTTTTAGTATGGCCCACTCAGCTATTTTGCCTACTTTTGTGTGTATAGTTTTCAAAATGTTTGGTAGTCCGAATTACATTCCTCACATTTGTCCCATTGATAGCCTTCATAATTTTGGGATTCACATTTAGGTCTTTAATCCATGTTGAGTTGGTTTTTGTATAAGGTGTGAGGTGAAGGTCTTTTTTCAATCTTTTGCATATCGCTTTCCAGTTCTTCCAGCACCATATGTTGAAGAGACTATCTCCTCTCCATGTGATATATTTAGGTACTTTATCAAAAATCAAAAAAAAAGTTTTAAAAAAGTTGACTGTATGTGGATGGGTTCATTTATGGATTCTTAATTCTGTTCCATTGATCAATGTATCTTTCATTGTACCAGTACCAAGCTGTTTTGACCACTGTAGCCATGTAATAATTTTTTTGTTGTTGTTTGATTTTTTTTTGTAATGTGGTAAAAAGGTATATACAACGAAACATACACCAATTCAACACATTCTGCATGTATAATACAATGACACTGATTATATTCTTCAAGTTGTGCACCGATTCTCACTTATCTATTCCAAATGCTTCTGCTACCATGAATGTAAACTGTTCCATACATAAACACTCCCACTTCCCCCATTTGTCTTACCCTTGGTAACTAATCTTTTTTTTTTTTTTTTAATTTAAGGTTTTTATTGTGGATTGAGTGAAAGTTTACAGGGCACATCATCAGTTTCACATTCAACAATTCCTATAACTTGT
>NW_006413043.1:2974-7413 GCF_000296735.1 Chrysochloris asiatica | reverse complement strand
ATGAAAGGAGATGGGGATAGCACTCTTGTGGCACAATAGTGAATAATTGTTATCAGGCTTGACTGTGAGGGTTGGAAATGTAAAGGTAGACGTTTTGTAGCAAAAAAAGAGGGGAGTGGTTGACTTTGTAGTCCAGGAGCGGAGGTCCCTGGGACTACCAAGGGAGAAGAGCGGAGTGCGAGACCCTACCCAAGAAACTGTGATGCCAGAGATGGAGGTCAGGAAGATGGAGAGATGGAGCGACTGGGGACTCTAGACCCAGAGAGGGAGAGAGGCTGTGTGCTGACCACAGAGAGGCAGGCTTGTATACCCTTTGGTTGGTTGATGATGCATGGAGCGGTTTGTAACCATGGCAGTGAAACGATATACGATAGAATGAATATAAAGCTAATGGTCTCCCGCGTAAACTATCACATAATTTACAATAAAACATTTTAAAAAAAGAAGAAATGCAATTACTGCAATGAAGTTAATGTGAGGTTCAGACTATAAAACAACAACATCGACAACAAAACCCTAAACATACCCTTGCCATAGGGCTCTGGGCATTTATCCCAATGAGGAAAATATATGTCTGTCCCAAACCTATAAACCATAGTTCTCAGCAGATTTATTTGTCACAGTTAAAATACGATGCAACCAAAATATCCCACAGTGAGTGAAGGGTTGAACAGACTGTAGACTATCCATGTCATCAAAACTTATCCTTGAGGTGCCAAAGGAAATGAGCAGAAAGGTTGGAGTTTCAAATCCATTGGAGGTGCAATGGAAGAAATATCTGGAGATCTCTTTCTGAAACACCAGCTACCAATAACCCCATGAAGTGTGGTTCTACGCTGACCCACATGGGGGTGCCATGAGCCAGACTCAAGGACAGCTAACTAGATAGCCATTGTAATTAAGTGCCATGGAATCGGTTCCAACTTATAGCAACCCTTTACAGGGTTTCCTAGGAGAAGCTGGTAGTTTGAACCGCTGACCTTGTGGTTCGAAGTACAGTGCTTAGCCTACAGCATCACACTAGGAGTCATCATTGTTGTTAAGTGCTGTCGAGTCGGTTCCGACTCACAGCAACCCTGTATAGGGTTTCTGAGGAGCAGCTGGTGAGTGTGAACCACCCAGGAAACAGGTACAAAGAGCTAAACAGTCATCCCCAGAGTGCACGGCCTGTAAGTGGCTAGGTTGGACCTGGACGGTTAGTTGGTCTGAGGTTAAGGCTAGTTAGTGCAGGTTTCCTCACTCAGGGAAGAGAAGGAGTCTGGGAAGAGGGGAGGGCTTGAAGAAGAGGCACAGGAGGCAAACACAGATCCATGTGGGATTGCTTGTTCACAGGGGGCTGCAGAGAGAACAGTTCCTTACCAGACAGCCAGGCCCCACCCCAACGTCCCCCAGCCAGTGCAGACCTGCGTATTGAACCCCAGGCTGGAAAGGGAACTGTTCTGAGGATTTGCGGGCTGTTGAGCCCAGCATGGGACTGGCTGGAGACCCCGGGACTTACTTGCTCTGTGACTAACCCAGCATTCTGAAACCAGAACACATGATTCTGGAAAATCAATGGATATCCAACCCTCTTTTCCTGAAGAGACAGGGATATTATGCAAGGTTTCCCAGTGGTCAGTCCCACAGAAACATGTGACCCTAAGGCAAGTATATAAATGCTCAGAGCAGCCTGCTGGCCCAACCTTCTACAACTGGTGGCCCAGACCGTGCCATCATGGCCCTCCTGCCCAGCCTTGGCCTAGAGACCTGGTCACTCCTGGCGGCCAGTGTTGCCCTCCTACTGCTGTGAGTCTCCACCGTTTTCCATGCTCTGGGTCCGGAGGTGGGGGCGGGAGAGCTGGGGACCCCCCACCCAATGGAGGGACTTGTTGTTGTTGTTGTTGTTGCTAAGTGCCTTGGACTCATAGAGGTCCTTTACAGTTTCCAGGAAGCAACTGGTGGGTTCAAACTGCCGACCTTGTGGTTAGCAGTCTAGTGCTTATACTACACCATCACTCCTGGACCCTGGGGATGGAAACCTGGTCCCCCTGAAATCTGGACCCCTGAGATGGCTGGGTGGTGTGTGAGGAAATGAGAAGGGTGTGTGGGCTTGGATAGTTGAGGGAAAGCAGGAGGGTGGGTGGCAGGTGGGTGAAGAGAGGTGGGGAGGGTGGGACCTCCCTCCCTGGAAGAGGAAACCCTTGATTACCTGCTCAGCTGGCTGGGTTGGACAGGACTCTGAGCAGGACTGGGACCCAGGATGGGCACCCTGCTGCCCACCACACACAGGCAGGCACTTCCCAGGTCCTGGGAGTTGAATTCCCAACACTGGACCTTGTTTCCAAATAAGGTCACCTTCAAAGGCCTTGGGGGTTAAATATAGGACTTGGGAGAACACAGTTCAATTCATGTTCATACTGGTTGAGTCCTTACCCCGCCTTCTCCGTAAGGCGGAGCCACGGATGGTGCCAACCTTCCAGCTAGTAGCCAAGCACTCTAACATTTGTGTCATGTGGGAACTCCAGTAGCACGGTTTATCTGTTCAGTCTCCTCCCAATGGACATTTGGATGATTCCCAACCATAGGTGGTTACAGTCCTGGCTCCGATGGCCTCCAGTGCATTCTGTGTGTACATGGCTGCTCTTCACCCAGTTCCCCTGATGGTTATACCTTGCATCCAAACCAGAAACTCATGTCAGGACAGTGTGTGTGGAGCTCTGTGTCCTAGTCTTGTATGCAGATGCCTGTAAGCTCCACCCATATTCACATACAGAACTGTTCCCTCAGAATGACATTCTCCCTCCTATTACTTCAAAGTCACACCCATCTGTCCCTGGCCCCAGACCTCCATACTCCCTGGGATTAGACTATGTTTTCCATCTCTGTAATGTTGTTGTTTCAGGAATGTTAGGTAAATGGAAGCATACACTACAAGCTAATCTTTCAGTAACATCTTCTCAGTCTAGAGAATTTAGACTTCACTTAGGACCAAGGACTAGTGTCAATAGCTGGTCACCAGCCCTGCTGCTTTGGGTTTATGCCACCATGCCCATCTCCTCTATGATTCTGTCTTTTCTTATGCAAACCCATCACTCAGTACCTGTATGAAATTCTACCATGACTACAAACCCTTCCCTAATGAAAACCAACTGTTATGGAGATTCCCCATCATGGTGACCCTACATCATGGTGACCCCCATGTGTGTGAGTTAAACTGAGCTCCATGGGGTTTACAATGGCTGAGGTTTCTAAAGAAGATGACCAGACCTTTCTTCTGGCCCGCCTCTGAGTGAACCCAAGTCTCCAGCCTTTCAGTTAGCAGCCGAGTGTATTAACCCTTCACACTATCCAAGGTCTCCCCTTCCCTGATTACTCCCTACAGAAAGCACAATGAGGCATAGGAACTAAGGGATGTTGGGGGTCCATGAGACTATTTAACGAGCCATTAATGGATTCAGTACCCAAGTGATCACATGTGGTCAGTGTGGGGCTACTGGATGAAGTGTCTTCACTTTCCACCTCTCTGCCAATCATAGGTATGGGATATGGCCATACCGTGTTTTTAAGAAGTTGGGTATTCCTGGACCCAGGCCTCTGCCATTCATAGGGGTGTTTCTGGAATATCGAAAGGTGAGTGCATTCCCAAGTCATGTTTCCCACAAGAGCTTGTAATCTCTTGGTATATTCCACTAATTTGATTCTTGTCCTCCTGTCTTGGAATGAAGAGGAAGACCAGGAGGGAGGAAGGGAATAATTAGGACCTGGGACAGGGCTGAGAGAGCTTCACATTGCAGTCCCCATGGGAGGAAGCTGCCCTGGCTAAAGGTGGAAACAACCATGGTGGATTCTCACCATGGACGTTGGAGATTTCTCTTGGTCACTGTCCTGGGAGCAGAGCATCCCTCTGTGCTCTGGGAGATGAGCTTTCATTCCCATGCCCCACCCCGTAGACAGAGACAGAACCAGTAGCGTGGACCTGTTTCCACGGCAGTTAAATTCCACTTAGCCGACTAAGTCAGCGCTGATGTTTCAAGTGAAAGTGGTAGAGAACAACACAATTTTCCTGGACTTTCTCCCCCTTCCATGGTGGGAATTGGTTTAAGACAATTAATCTGGCAGAGGCTCCTTCTGTCCATGGTATGGACTTTGAGCTGGTTCCTGCTGTCCAGACATTGGACCTTCAGGTACCGTTCCCACCATGTTTGCCCAAATCCAAATACCACCTCCTCTTCATTATTTTTTTCAATCAACCTTCTGCCCCATCTCTTTTTTTTTCCTTCTTCTTTTTTTAAATCAATATAACCATTCAAGGCATATGGTAACAGTTTGCACTTGACTGCTAACCTCAAGGTTGGTGGTTCAAACAAACCCATACAGTAGCTCTCAGAAGAAAGACCTGGTGAGCTGCTTCCATAAAGATCACAGAAAACAAACAAAACAAAAAACCCTATGGAGTAGTT
>NW_006413043.1:0-2319 GCF_000296735.1 Chrysochloris asiatica | reverse complement strand
ATACTCTTTTCTAACTTGCCTTATAACAGTTAATGTTAGGAGATGCTTCATGAAATGTCAGTTTTCAGAAATTGAAATTTACAACATCATCAGTTGAGATCAAACAGATTTAATCAAAATATGCTCCATTGTGATCAGTTATGTTGTGCCCATGCCTTGTCAAGTTGTGCATTCCTCTTTTCAAAAACTCTTCATTGTTTGTGACTCTAAGTGACTCCAATGTTTTAACTAGGGCCTCTTGATCTGGGGATCTTCCAACGCATATGAAGAGCAGCTAGGAGTGTTTGGAAAGGTAGTGATGCTTTGGGGACATGGCGGGTGAGTAAGGTGGGTGCCTTGCTCCATTAATTTTCTGAGAGTGGTCTGAGAAGTGTGTGTGTGGCAGAACTGGTCCATGGGTGTTGGCCAGTTCATACAGAGGATCGACTTCTTTTTTTTTAAGTTTTTTTCATGAATTATGTGGGTTTACATGGGAGAATATCAGTTTTACAGTCATCCTATCATATATCATTTCATTGCAATGATTACAATCCCCTCCATGCATCATCAAATAACCAAAGGATACACCCTACAGGCCTGCTCCCCGCTCCCCAGCCGTCAGCACACAGCCCCTCTCCCTCCCTGAGTCCCATGTCCCCAACCACTCCATATATCCACGTCATCCTCTCTGTTTCCATGCCTGGCGTCTCTGCCTCTCTGGGTAGGGTCACGCTCTCCGCTCTTCTCATTTGATGGTCCCAGGAACCTCTGCTCCTGGGCTGCAAAATCAATCACTTCCCTCCTTTTGTCAAAAAACATCTACCTCTACATTTCTGACCCTCACAGTCAATGCTGATGGCAATTATTCACTATTGTACCACAAGAGTCTTATCCCCGTTTCCTTTTGCCAGCCTGGTCCCAACAGATTGGAAAACATTCAGTGGAGGTTCTACCTACCCCTGTCCCGTCTGGAACTAGGCTCCCTCTTGAAAGATTGTAAGCCAGTCACTTTTTGCCTTTATAGACAACCCCCCTGCATTTTGGGTAACCAATGTCTAAGTTTCCCATCCCTGTCAACCCTGTGTACTGAGGGGCTGGGAGTGATCCTTGCTGTAAAGATTTGTTCCCTTTTTTTGAGCTACTACATCCATAAGTGTAGGTAGAGTTCATCAAATTGTAGTGGGTTACTCTTTTTTTTTTTTTTCTTCCTTCTTCTTTCTTCTTCTAGTTGAGTTCTGATCATCCAGCAATCAAAGCCAGGTCAAGGAGGTACTATCTGCAAGTATGGGTGTTCTTGTGCATCTCCCCTCACTTCATATCAGCTGGATGCTTCATTCTCCACTGTAGTGTCCTCTGTGGCCATGTCACTGCCTCTGGGCCACCAGCCAGACTACCTGCCTGCTCATGTATTCCCCTTGAGTCTTAGTCTTGGAAGGGAGTTTGCTCTGAGGGGACTTGACCACTTGCCTTGATGGCTCCCAGGCAAACAGCTTACTTGTTCTTGTAGCAATCAATCAGACTGCCATTATTGTTTCTGATTTTTCCTGCTGGTCTTTATTTACAAATTATCTTCTGTTCTTCTAGACACTCCAGGCTGGTCTACTCATCCTTTCCAGTGGAAATTTCCCACCTCAGACAATTCTGGATGGGATTCTGGTTTCCACCTATGGTCTTATGCAATGCACAAGCTCCACAGGAGGTCTCTTTCACTGGGCAATTTCTAGCCCCCTTTAATGTATTCCAATCAGTTGTAGGCTGAAGACAAGCTTTCTATTGTGATATTTCTGGCTATTCCTCCCCGCCCCACCCCAAGTGTCTATTTCACAATGGTAGGCAAGGGAAACCAAGATTTAAAAGACAGCCAAGCATCTTAACATTATTCCCCTCTTTTACCCATTCAAACTATGCCTCAATCCCTGTATCCCGAAGCCCTGCTATTCCAAGGTTGTGCATACATCACCATTTACCCCTGTCCCACTTAGCCCATGCGAACCTGCCTAACTGTTCTCCCATCAGCCTTATTCTTCCATTCCCCTCCCCCTTCTTGTGTGTTGTCCACCCCATCCCCCTCCAAGCACCCAAGCTTTCCTGTGTCTATTCCCTACTCTGTGCTCTGTCTTCCCCTCTCTCCCTCCCGTCCCCTCATCCCATGCATCCTGGTGATCAACAATTATATATATAGTTGTTTGTTTGTTTTTTCCTGTTTTGGGTGGGTTCTTTTTCTTAGTCTTCTACAATAATGGTCTTATGCAGTATTTCTCCTTTTGTGACTGACTAATTTCACTCAGCATAATGTCCTCAAGGTTCATCCATGTTATGCGGTGGCTTACAGCTGCCTTT
>NW_006413042.1:3946-8996 GCF_000296735.1 Chrysochloris asiatica | reverse complement strand
ACAACAACAATGTTTATATTTATGTTTATATTTATATTTATGAATAAATATATTAAGAGTCCTGGTGTGTCGCTGTGGATTAATTCACCAGACAGCAAAGCTGTTTGAACTGAAAAGTGGGCGGTTCAAGCTCACCAGCTGCTCCTCAAAATCCCTATACAGGGTCTTACATAAGGAGCTCTGTTGGGGTAGAGGTTTTAAATTGGGCTTAAAACCTCACTGAGCGTCAGAAATTAGAAACTACCAGCCGTTCCATATGTAAAACATGAAGGTTTCTGCGTCAATAATGATGTACACTCTCAGAAAACCTGTACAGGATCTGTATGAGTCAGAAACAATTTTATGGCATGTTTATAGGCATATATACATATATATATATATATATCAAGATAATGAGAACTAGAGCGACAGGCGAATAGATCTGGGGCTAGAGTTAGCACGAGAGTTGGTGCGAGAATTGGCACGAGAGTTGGCACGAAAATTAGAGCAAGCGCGAGATTTGGTGGCCTAGTGTGGGCTTGTTGGTTATTGAGGCCTACTCCAAAGCCATTTTAACTGAAAGACTGGTAGTTCAAGTTCACCCATTGGTACACGTGAACCCTGTTGTTATTATTATGTGCAATGCAGTCATGTAAGAGGCATAGCGGCTGTGGACAGTGTTTCTGAGGCTGTAAATATATACGGGAGCAGAAAGCCTCATCTCATTTCCGCGGATCATCTGGTGGATTCGAACTGCTGACCTTAGGTTCACAGCTAGGTTCTTAACCACTACACTATCTGAGCTCCTTATAAATCCAATGCATTACCAGAGCTCCTTATGTACCTATTGTATATATAGGTTTTTCTAAGAGCAGTTGGTCATCTTAAACTTCCAA
Source organism: Chrysochloris asiatica (assembly GCF_000296735.1). Lineage (NCBI taxonomy): Eukaryota > Metazoa > Chordata > Mammalia > Afrosoricida > Chrysochloridae > Chrysochloris > Chrysochloris asiatica. The sequence goes on along the minus strand of NW_006413042.1, from coordinate 8,121 downwards.
CGGTCCAGTTCAGTCATACCTCTCAGTACATTGAAACATTTTGCACATCTGCCATGTATCTTGGACACTGTATATGGAAATGTTGCACTACTCTGCCATGTAGTTAGCTCTCTGTACATAGACAAGCTGGACTTATCTGCCTTGTAGCTAGCTCTCTGCACATGGATATGTTGGACTGACGTATCAAGTAGGTAGCTCTCTGTATATGAACATATAGGACTTGTCTGACATGTAGCTAGCCCTCAGTATATTGACACATTTCTCACATCTGCAATGTAGCTAGAACTCTGTATATGGAAATGTTGCACTACCCTGTCACGTAGATAGCCCTCTGTATATGGACATTTTGGACTCTTCTGCTTGTAGCTACATCTCTGTACATGGATATGTAGGACTGATCTGCCAAGCAGGTAGCTCTCTGTATATGAACATATTGAACTTGTCTGTCATGTAGTTTGCTCTCAGTACATTGACACATTTGACACATCTATCATGTGGATAGAACTCAGTATATAGAAATGTTGCACTACCCTGTCATGTAGTTAGCTCTCTGTATATGAACATATCGGACTTGTCTGCCATGTAGTTAGCTCTCAGTACATAGACACTTTAAATACCTCTGCCATGTAGCTAGAACTCTGTATATGGAATAGTTGCACCACCCTGCCATGTAGCTGCCTCCCTGTATATGGACATTTTGCAATTGTCTGTCCTGTAGCTAGCTCTGTGTATATGGATACTTTGGAATGATCTACCAAGTAGGTAGATCTCTGTATATGAACATATTGGACTTGTCTGCCATGTAGCTAGCTTTCAGTATATGGACACATTGGACACATCTGCCATGTAGCTCGAACTCTGTATATGGAAATGTTGCACTATCCTGCCATGTAGCAAGCTCTCTCTATATGGACATTTTGGACTCGTAGGCCAAGTAGCTAGCTCCCTGTACATGGATATGTTTGACTGGCATGCCAATTAGATAGCTCTCTGTATATGAACATATTGGACTTGTCTGTCATGTAGATAACTCGCAGTATATGGACACGTTAGACACATCTGCTGTGTAGCTAGAACTCTGTATATAGATATGTTTGACTACTCTGTGATGTAGCTAGCTCTCAGTATATGCAACACTTGGGACTCATCTGCCATGTAGCTTGAACTCTGTATATGAAAATGTTGCACTATTCTGCCATGTAGCTATGGATATTTTGGACTTATTTTCCATGTAGCTAGGTCTCTGTACATGGATATGTTGGACTGATCTGCCAAGTAGGTTGCTCTCCGTATATGAACACATTGGACTTGTCTGCCATGTAGCTAGCTGTAAGTTTATGGACACATTGGGCACATCTGCAATTTAACTAGAACTCTGTATATGGTTATGTCGGACTACTCTGCCATGTAGCTAGATCTCAGTATATGAACACTGTAGACTCATCTGCCATGTATCTTGAACTCTGTATATGGAAATGATGCACTACCCTGCCATGTAGTTAGCTCTCTGAATATTGACATTTTTGACTCATCTGACATGCATGCTATCTATGCATGCATATTTTGGACTGATCTGCCATGTTGCTTACTCTCAGTATATGGATATGTTGGAATGATCTGTCAAGTACGTAACTCTCTGTATATGTACATATTGGACTTGTCTGCCATGTAGCTAACTCTCAGTATATGGACACGATGGACACAATTGCTATGTAGCTAAAAGTCTGCATATAGAAATGTGCATTATGCTGCCATCTATCTAGTTCTTTGTATATAGACAAGGTGGACTCATCTGTCTTGTCGCTAGAACTCTGTATTTTGAAAGGTTGCACTACTCTGCCATGTAGCTAGCTCTCTGTATGTGGATATGTTCGATTCGTCTGCAATGTAGCTTTCTTTTCTTTCTTTCTTTCTTTCTTTCTTTCTTTCTTTCTTTCTTTCTTTCTTTCTTTCTTTCGTTCTCTCTTTCGTTCTCTCTTTCGTTCTCTCTTTCGTTCTTTCCTTCTTTCTTTCGTTTGTTTTTATTGTGGATTGAGTGAAAGTTTACAGGGAACATCATCTGTTTTACATTCAGCCATTCATATGACTTGTTACATTAAATTGATTACAATCCCCTCCATACCTCATCTCTCTCTGTCCTCTTTGGCTTTTCTTCTCTTTTTTTTGGTGGGGGGGGGGTGTTTGGAAACTTTGCCTTTTTGGAATTTGCAATCTCGGATTTTAGGAAATGTTTTTACATTTATCTGTGGATATCCAGGGCTCATGTATGTGATTACTAACAAGCATACCTGAATAATCAGGTGAGGGACAGTTTGCTATGTCTGCTAGGTGGCTAAAGTCTGATCCTCAGAGACTATGGTTTGGACAGTCTTCAAAGCTTGGGCCCACAGGGCCTTGAACTCCTTGCCTGGTCTGCAAGTTCTACCTCCATTTCCCCCTTAATTATTATTTGTTTAGGGGATGCTGCCTGTCTTAGGCGGTCAGTGCGAATTCCTCCGTCTTACCTGTCAACGAAACTCATTGCAGAATGGCAATGGCTCTGTCTTAGTTGCCGAGGTTCAACGTGATCCTTACCCGTCTCTGGCCACACGTCCAGCATAAACAACCACCATCTGAAGAAGGCCGGGAGAGAGGAGACCGGCTGGGGACCCCATACGCAAGACATTGCCAGACCACCACCTGCTCTAAGGTGACCAAGCAGGGTCACTACGCTGTGGTTCAATTAAGTTCTTAGGGGATCTTAATCTCTAACAGGGGTAGCAAATTAGTAGCCACTCAGTGTTCAACTTGAGAATTACTTATATCAGAAATTGGAGCATGTAGCTGATGAATATCCACAGACAAGTTGATGTTATTCCAAAACTTCCTAAAATGCTGTTGAATTAAGTTCCAATCAAGTTCTGGATTACTGAAAGTTAACACAAATCTACTTATATCATGAACAACCTTAGCTGGGAGTATAAACTGGATATATTGAATCTTATTTCTTTTGAGCAATCTTCCTTTCTCTAAAGCATTTAGTCTGTTTTGTAAGCCTTTATCCATTTACTCTTGGATCGTATGAGCGAGACTAATATCCTTAGACAGTTGATTTACATGGTGGGCAGGGCAAAAAAAGTAACAATTCCTATTAGTGCAGTGATTCTTGACATGAGAGCAAAGACACGTGGCACTTTTAAAGGCCAGGCACTGCAATGATTGTCTAGCTTCTGAAAACATTAATAGACAATAAAACCTACGATGTTTGATGAACAATTGCAAAGTCAGTAACATCTATTAACTCCCCATTCCACCTGCCCGACAGGCAAAGGAGCAGAAAGTCTCTGGATTTTAACCAGTTATCTAAGGGTTAAACAATTCTTAGAGTCTTCTCTGCTGTGGAAACGGCTGGCTGGCTCCTTGTTGCTCTTGCCGGAGGGGCCTCAATGGAGATGAAGATGCTGTCACTCTTTCAGATGAGTCCTAGGTGAATCCTGGCTCCCCCAGGCAGGGTTGCTCTGAAGAGGGAGAACTAGCTGTCCTCTCTCTATAGGGTCGAATTAGTCAGGCTGGAATACATACTGGAGAGTTTTTGACCTGTAACACAGACTAAAACTCTCGCCCCTTGGTTAGTCGCGTAATTAAAAAACAAACAAACAAACAAAAACATTCCAGCATCTTAACAGGATTCCCCCCCATTCCAATCATGACTCAATCCCTGTGTCTCAGAGCCGTTCTGATCCCAGGTTGTGTATATAACTTGCTTTGTCTCTGTCCTCTTTAGCCCTCTCACTCATGCCCAATTGTTCTCTCAGCTGCCCAGTTTTTCCCTTTCCCTCTCCTTCCCTGTATATTGCCCCCCTCCCTTGCACCCAAGCTCTCCTGTGGCCAATCCCCACCCTGCGCTCCACCCTCCACCGTTCCCCCGTCTTCACCACCTTCCCAACCCCCAACATAGACCTCCCCCTGCCCCCTTTCAGTATAATTTCTTGTTCTTAGTCCTTTACAGTCATGGTCCTATGCAGTATTTCTCTTTTTGTAACTATTTTTCACTCAGCATAATTTCCTCAAGGTTCATCCATGTTATGCGGTGGTTTACTGCTTCCTTGTTATTCTTCAATGTAGCATAATATTCCATTGTGTGTGTGTACCATAATTTGTTTATCCATTCTTCAGTTGATGAACACTTTGCCTGT
>NW_006413042.1:0-516 GCF_000296735.1 Chrysochloris asiatica | reverse complement strand
ATATGATCATGTGGTTCTTTTCTTTTTTCTTATTTCTATGGCGGATGACATTGATCGTTTTCCTAATGTTGAGCCATCCTTGCATCCCTGATATGAATCCCATTTGATCATGATGTATTATTTATTTGATGTGTTGCTGAATTCTGTTGGCTGGGATTTTGTTGTGGATTTTTGCATCTATGTTCATGAGGGATATTGGTCTATAGTTTTCTTTCTTAGTAGCGCCCTTCCCTGGTTTTGGTATGAGGGTTATGCTTGTTTCATAGAATGTATTGGGAAGTTTTCCACCCTCCTCTGTATTCTGGAATAATTTGAGTAGGATTGGTGTCAGCTCCACCCTCAACGTTTGGTAGAATTCAGCTGTGAAGCCATCTGGGCCTGGACTTATTTTGGTTGGGAGTCTTTTGATGACTTGATCAATTTCTTCTACTGTTATAGGTCTGTTTAGGTTTTCTATTTCAGTGTATGTGAGTTTAGTTAGATCGTGTTTATCCAGAAATGTTTCCATCTCTTCTA
>NW_006413041.1:3477-7120 GCF_000296735.1 Chrysochloris asiatica | reverse complement strand
GGATTGGACATTGTTTCGTTCTGCTGTGCATGGGGTTGCTATGAGTTGGTTCTGACTCGATGGCACCTGACAACAACAACGACAAACCTACATGGCACCATAGTGCATCATTTAGATATACAGAGTTCAGGCTACATGGCAAATGAGTCCAACTAGCCTATATACATAGATCTAGCTTCCTGGCAGAGTAGTCCAACATGTCAATATACAGGGTACTTGATATATGACAGATGAGTCCAACATGTCCACAGCTGAGAGCTAGCTACATGGCAGACTGCTCCAATATGTTCATATGCAGAGAGCTTCCTATTTGGCAGATCAGACCAACATATCCACGTACAGAAAGCTAGCTACATGGCAAACGAGTCCCAAATGTCCATATTCAGAGAACTAGCTACATGGCAGTGTAGTTCAACATTTCCATATACAGAGTTCTAACTACAAGGCAAATGAGTCCCACTTATCTATCTACATACGGAGATCTACCTACATGGCAGAATAGAGCATCATTTCATACATAGTGTTCAAGCTACAAGGCAGATGAGTCCAACTTGTCTATATAGAGAGAGCCAGCTACATGGCAGAGTAGTGCAACATGTTCATATACAGGGTACTAGCTACGTGGCATATAAGACCAACATATCCATGTACAAAGAGCTAGCTACATGGCAAACGAGTTCCAAATGTCCATATTCAGAGAGCTAGCTACATGGCAGGGTAGTGCAACATTTCCATAAACACAGATCTAGCTACAAAGCAGATGAGTCCAACTTGTCTGTATACAGACAGCTACCTAATTGGCACTGTAGAGCAACATTTCCATATAAAGAGTTTTAGCTACAAGGCAGATGAGTGCAACTTTTCTATATATTGAGAGATACCTACATGGCAGAGTAGTGCATCATTTCCATATACAGAGTTCTAGCTACATAGCAAATGAGTCCAACTTGTCTATATATAGAGAGCTAGCTAGATGGCAGAATAGTGCAACATGTCCATAATCAGGGTATTAGGTACATGGTAGATGAGTCCAACATGTCCATATACTGAGAGCTAGCTATATGGTAGACAAGTCCAATATGTTCATATAAAGACAGCAAGCTTCATGGCAGTGTAGTGCACCATTTCCATATACAGAGTTCTAGCTACATGGCAGATGTGTCCAAAGTGTCGATATACTGAGAGCTAGCTACATGGATGAGTAGTCCAACATGTACATATACAGGGTACTAGTTACATGGCAGAAGATTCCAACATGTCCATATAATGAGAGCTAGCTATATGGCAGACAAGTCAAATATGTTCATATACAGAGAGCTAGCTACATGACACGGTAATGCAACATTTCCATATACAGAGTTCTAGCTATATGGCAGATGTATCCAATATGTCCATATACTGAGAGCTAGCTACATGGAAGAGTAGTCCAACATGTCCATATATAGGGTTCTAGATACATGACAAATGAATCCAACATGACTATATACTGAGAGCTAGCTACATGGAAGAATAGTCCAACATGTCTATATACAGTGTACTAGCTACATGGAAGAAGAGTCTGACATGTCCATATACTGAGAGCTAGCTACATGGCAGACAAGTCAAATATGTTCATATACAGAGAGCTAGCTACATGGCAGGGTAGTGCCACATTTTTAAAATATAGAGTTCTAGCTACAAGACAGATGAGTCTGGCTTGTCTATATACTGAGAGCTTCCTACATGGCAGAGTAGTGCATCATGTCCATATACAGATTACTAGCTATATAGCAGATGAGTTCAACATGTCCATATGCTGAGAGCTAGCTACATGGCAGACAACACCAATATGTTCATATGCAGTGATCTAACTACTTGAGAGATCAGTCCAACATATCTATGTAAAAAGAGCTAGCTACATGGCTGACGTGTCACAAATGTCCATATACAGAGAGCAAGCTACATGGCAGGGTAGTGCAAAATAACCTTATACAAAGTTCTAGCTACAAGGCAGATGATTACAACATGTCTATATACAGAGAGCTAGTTTACATGGAAGGGTAGTACAACATTTCCATATACAGAGTTCTAGCTGCAAAGCAGATGAGTTCAACTTTTATATATATAGGGAGCTAGCTACATGGCTGGGTAGTGCAACATTTCCATATACAGAGTTCAAGATACATGGCACATGACTCCAACTTGTCTATATACAGAGAGCTAGCTACATGACAGACAAGTTTTAAATGTTCATATACAGAGAATTAGCTACATGGAAGGGTAGTGCAACATTTCCATATACAAAGTTCTAGCTACATGGCAGAGTAGTCCAACATGTCCACATACAGGTTACAAGCTACATGGCAGATGAGTCAAACATGTCCATATACTGAGAGCTAGCTACATAGCAGACAAGTCCAATATGTTCATATACAGAGAGCTACCTTCTTGGCAGATCAGTCGAACTTATCCATGTACAGAGAGCTAGTAACATGTCAGATGAGACCCAAATGTCCATACACAGAGAGCTAGCGACATGGCAGGGTAATGCAACATTTCCATATACAGAGTTCTAGCTACAAGGCAGATGAGTCCATCTTGACTATATACAGAGAGCTAGCTACATGGCAGCATAGAACAATATTTCCATATACAGAGTTCTAGATACAAGGAAGATGAGTCCAACTTATCTATATATATCTATATATAGAGAGCTGGCTACATGGCAGGGTAGTGCAACATTTCCATATACAGAGTTCTAGCTGAAAGGCAGATGTGTCGAACTTGTCTATATACAGAGAGCTAGCTAAATGACAGGGAAGTGCAACGTATCCCTATACAGAGTTGTAGCTACAAGGCAGATTAGTCCAACTTGTCTATATACAGAGAGCTAGCTACATAGCAGTGTAGTGCAACATGTCCATACACAGGGTATTAGCTACATGACAGATGAATCTAACATGTCCATGTACTGAGAGCCTGCTACGTGGCAGACAAGTAAAAAATGTTCATATGCAGAGAGCTAGCTACATGGCAGATGAGTCCAACATGTCCATATACAGAGTAATAGCTACATGGCAGATGAGTCCAACATGTCCAAATACTGAGAGCTAGCTACAGGCAGACAAGTAAAAAATGTTCATATACAGAGAGCTAGCTACATGGCAGAGTAGTCCAACATGTCCATATACAGGGTAATAGCTACATGGCAGATGAGTCCAACATGACCATATACTGAGAGCTAGCTACATGGCAAACAAGTCAAATATGTTCATATACAGAGAGGTAACTACATGGCAGAGTAGTGTACCACTTCATATACAGAGTACTAGCTACAAGGCAGATGAGTCCAACTTTTCTAAATACAGAGAGCTAGCTACATGGCAGAGTAGTGCAACATGTCCATATAAAGAGATTTAGCTACATGGCAGATGAGTCCAATATGTTCATATACAGAGAGCAAGTTGCATGGCAGACAAGTCAAATATGTTTATATACAGAGATGGAGCTACATGGCTGAGTAGTGCAACCTTTCTATATTCAGAGTTCTAGCTACAAGGCAGATGAGTCCAACTTGTCTATAAACATAGACCTAGCTGCATGGCAGAGTAGTGCAACATGTCCATATACAGGGTACTAGATAAAAGGCAGATGAGTCCAACAT